>NW_026125269.1:0-166811 GCF_943737965.1 Phodopus roborovskii
CAGCTGTTTCTGTGGCGTTTCCCTAGCATGCTCGACTACTTGGCCCATCAGCCTCGCTCTCGACAACTGGATTCCAGGAGTTAGGCTCAGAGTTTAGCTGTGCATCTCTGCTTTTATTTCCATCAGGCTCTAGGATGGTGTTTAAGCGTGGGTCACCATCTCATCATCAGGGATAGGAACCCAAGGTAGCCTCTTCATATTGCTTAGATTCTTAGTTGGGGTCATCTTTGTGGAATTCTGAACATTTCCCTCAAGCCATATATCTCTTTAAATTATAATGCCTCGACTAAGCTACCTTCTTTCTTGTTCTCCATTCATTCACAAACTCAATCTTCTTGATTTCTCATGTTCTCCTCACTATCTTCTTCTCCCATCTGCTTTCTCCCATCTCCTCCTCCCTCAGTGCTCCCATATGTTCAGGAGCTCTTGCTCCTGACAAACAGAAACAAACACAGAGGAAGTCTGAATCTGGGTGTATTTTGCAGATTTCAAGCAAGGCTTTTTTATCCAGGATATAGAATAGTTTCTCAGAAAATTGTATTCATTAAATCAAATCCAAACAGTAAGAACACATGACATCATCATTATTAGGTTCAGGTACCCCTACAATTTATTCAAATCTAACAGAAAATCCAGAAAATCATTCAAGGCTAATCACAACTAAGCACCTATTTTCTAAGATTTCCTCAGTTAATATTTCTTTTTATGGTCAGTTATTAGCATTTGTTGGGCCGGGTTTCTGTGTAGTGGAATCTTGAAATATTGAACTATTTTGACTTTTCTTATCAAAAGACTTCCCTTTACAAATGTTTAAACCTACTCTAATTACACATGTACAGCCAATGAAGTTTTATTGTTGGGAAAGTTTTCATCAACACTATTTGTACTTATATGAATGATGTGAATGATTTAGAAAGTTCTTGTTTACCTGAGACGAGGTCATGGTCAGTGACCACGTGTCAGGAGACGGTTTCTCATTTGTATCTTTGTAAAATTGCAGCATAGGCTTTCAGTAGCATTTTGATAATATGAGAAAAAATATAGGAACAGAGATTGCCAAGTAGACCACGGCTCAATATTTTGCTCTATTGGTAGTGAGTTCCAAAACCGTTTCCAGGAGACATCCTTCTTTGAAGTTATTGCCTCAGTCTGTGAAATTCTGTCACATAGAATCTACTGGATTTCGTGTGGCACTCTTCTCTTCTAGCCTTCACCACCTTCTTGGATTTTTATTTACACTAGTGTTTTCTGGGATCAGAGCCTCCTGCCAAGTTAGCTACAGTCATCTGCATTTCCTGGCGCCACAACAAGATGATGCTTAAGAGAAGCTGTTCTGAAAATTCAAAATTACAATGTAGAGTAAGTGTTCAAAAGTCTCACAAGTCTAATTTGTGGAGATTCTGAATACCTTAACTGGTTAATACAATAAAAAACATCAATGATAAGTTTAAAAGGTTTCTTTCTGTCCCTACCCAGAATTTATAGATGAAAGACAGATTTGTCTTAAACATGTGCTAAACTAAATTTAGGTCTATAACCCTGGAGAAATATTGATATGCATGGACTAAAAATATTTCATATTTAAGGGCACTGTGTGGTTGGATCTCTGAGATTTAGAGTTAGCTTGCTCTCTCCTAAGGAAACTATAGTTTATAACCGCCTTTAGCTTTCCCATCCCCTTGGCAGAAATTATTAGGTGTATGACTTTCCACCTAAAATACACCCTTCAGTTTGTTTAAAAGTGACACTAGAAAAGTAAAGTATTCATATTAGTTATAAGTAATGTCTGTGATCCTCTCAACATAGCATGATTGCACCTCAACTTACTATGCTAGCTATTTCTTGTCAATGTTTTTGACTCTTCATTCCATGGACGCTCAAACAAGCAAAAAAGATTTGCAATTGTATAATTATATTGTACATCTAGATTTTGAAATTATAAACTATTTTATTTGGCTTCTTACAAAAGCAATATGTGCTAATACTGTGAAAATACATTTAGAAGATTCAAAATCTGCTATAGTCTATATTTGTCTCTCTAACTTTAACATTTGCTTTTGAACTGACATAGTGGTTCATCTTGCCTGCAAATTTTAATACACTTTTAATCAACAAAATCCTAAGCAACTTGGCACACCTGTAGGAGTTTTCTTAATTGGATCATTTGATGAAGGAAAATCCACCTCAAATATGGGTCACATCTTCTAGTGGAAGCCCATATGAAAGAACGCAGAAGAAGGAAGCTTTTGCTTCTTGTCTGCCTGTCCTCACTCTCACTAACAAGTTCATCTGCCCTGTTACTGAAACATGGCTTTTCCGATGCACTAGAACCTACTTCCATTAGAACCTACTTCATTGTGATTCCAACATTAACCAAAGACCACCAGCTCCCTAGAAATCATACAGAACTCCAGCACCACATTAGGAATGCTGAGACATTTGGCCTCTTGACTAAATAGTTACTAGATCCTGGGAGACAACAATTTTTAGACAAGCCATACCACAGCAAGTAAGACACTTTAATAAATTAATTCATAAACTCATTAATTTTATAACCTCTGTTCTTTGGAAAACCTAAGAAATACAGACTAATAAACATCTGAACACAGAAACATTTTTTGATGGTAAAATTTAAAGTATTTTAAATGACTAATTACATTTTTACATTTATTGTAATCACCTTTATAACTTAAACCAAAGGGTGTACCCAAGGAATATAATATTTCAGAAACCTGGCTATGAGTATTTTTTATAATTTTTAATATTGCAGCTATATATAAACATCACAACAGTTTCATAATTGTACATTTCTATTGTTCTTAACATTCATTTATTTGTAATTTTCAATGAAAAATGTTAATGTCATAGAAGCAGATAATTTGACTAATAAGCTGAGAAATCACATATTTAGTTCTATTCAGGAAGTTGAGTGAGCTAACTGTGAGACAAGGCTATAAATTCAACTCTTGTCCCAGTGATATACTTTCTGACAAATCTTCATGTCCTTCAATATTCCATAACCTTCCCAAACAGTGCCACCAACCAGAAACCAAAAATTTAAGTAGATGCACCTACTAGAACCAATTCTTGGCCAAACCATACATATGTATGCATATATATATATATATATATATATATATATATATATATATAACCTCAATATCCACTCCCAATAACTCCGTTCCTCTTGAGTGTACCCCCCAATGGTTCCACAACCTTTACAAACAATACCACAACTAAATAGAAAGTGTTCAAAAATATTAGCCTGTAGGAGCATTTTATATTCAAACAATAATCCCTGATCCCCTACAAGTTTGTGAGTGTATCATGGCACATAACACATTAATTCAAACTTTAAACATTGCCACAATTTTTATTAGTCTCAACAATGTCCAAGAATCCAAAACCTATTATATGAACTCCTATCAACAAACAACAATCTACACCATTTTAATATATAATGATACATGATGGCATACAGTAAACACCCTATTCCATAAGAGTAGAATAGAGAAATCACAGGAAAAAAATGTTGGCCCACAGCAAGAACAAAATATAGCAAGGCAAATACCAACTCCTCCATCTTTTGGTTCAGCATCTCTGGCACATGATCATTTCACATGGACTCTAAAGTCATGAGGAGCTGACCCAGCCAGCTCTGCATCCTGTAACACAGCCTCTCTCTTAATTTAGCTCCATTCCACCCCTGCAGCTTTTGTCAGTGGATCTCTGTAGTGACTAAACTGTTAACTTGACTAAATCTAGACTTAACCAAAACCCAAGAAGTTTGGTATACCTGTGAGAGTTTTTTTTTTTTTTTTTTTTTAAATTGGATCAATCACGTGATGTAGGAAAAGCCAACCTAAATCTGGATTTTTTTGATATGGAAAGATCCACCTTAAATGTGGGCCACACTTTGTGGTTGCAGCCTATATGAAGAATCTCTAAGAGAGGAGTGCTTCCTCTTTGTCCTCACTCTATTTGACAAGATCATTTCTCACTGGTATCAGAGCATCCTTCTTTGGGATCCCAGGGTGTATTAAAGACCAGCTGAGACATCCAGACTTGTAGAAGGAACAACTGTTATATCTTTAACATTTCATCAGGAAACATCTATTGTTGGAATAGTCAGACCATAACCTCTAATATGTTCATTCTGTTGGTTGTGTTTCTCTAAAGAACCCTGATTAATAAAAAGTCCTAAGGTTCCCACATCTCTAACTGATCTCAATGCTTGGCTGTAACTTAGTCTTCATTTTTACAGCTTACTACTGTGACATCTCATGGCCTTCTTTTAGAGACTTTGAACTTGCTAAACATTGCCTTGACTTGGAAGCTATCTGAAGCCTGGTGGAAAGCACCAGGGACACAAGCAATCTTTTGTCTTTACTGCCTGAAAAATCAATAAAATATAGATGATTTTTAACAAGTTCTTTTGCCATTTGAGGTGAACTTTTGTCTCTTTATACCACAGCTATACTGCACTCAGTTTTCCTCTTGGCTAATTTTGCAAGGTTACATTGTGGGCCATTTGATTTTGAGCAAGGAATTCTCAGTTATATTATTGGCTGAGGCTCAATCTCTTCAAATATACTTACATTTTCACTAGTAGGAGTTACTTGGATTCAGGTACCCTTTCTTCATGTCCCAGTGGAGAGCTGTTTTGTGTTTAACAAGTTTGACCTTATTTTTAGCAGCCATCTGATCTAAAACTTTGATCTACAACTTCCAACTTCATTATGCCTTTTTCTTTGCCAATTTGCATGATTGTATACATTTTTAAATACTTGGTCTTTTCATTGTAGATGTAGATGAGTGGTAAGAAGTAATCATGACACATGCAGAATGCTCTCCACCTTGCAAATTTCTCCACCACACACAACAGTCTATTGCTTTTAAATTTCCTAACTAAAGTTTTCAGTACAGGGAAGGAATGGAGCTGGTCCTTTGCCTGAATATTATATGAACAACAACCAGAAAAATTTCTAGTACATTTTTTTTTCCTCCACTGAGATAGCATGGCCTCGGTCTCTATTATCCTTGTTTCTCTAAATTTCATGATCATCCAAATTTCTATAACTAATATTTCCTTACATCATTCTAAACCTTTTCTACTCCCAAATTTTACTGATCTATGTTACTCTTGAAAAAAAGAATTCTAAAAGTTTAAACTGCATGGTAAGGTTTATCGCACATATAGGCCACCTTATTAATATCTACATTTTATCTACGTAATATCTACTTTTCTTGCTGCTGAAAAGAGATACCTGTTGAAAAACAACTGAAGAGAGAAAGAGGAGTGTGTGTGTGTGTGTGTGTGTGTGTGTGTGTGTGTGTGTTATAGTACAAAAAGTAGGGTGGGGAAAATATGGTAGGAGGAACAGAAAAATCCTTAATCTATTGCATTCATATTCAGGAAGAAGAGTAAAAAACAACACACACATGGAAACATACTGATTTTTATATTGATTTTAAACTCTGAAATTTTATTAGATTCATCTTTTAATACTAATATGATTCTATTAAGTATTTTGTGTTTTAACACATAGAATTTTGTCAACTGGCTCTTTGGAATCTCCTTTCCACTTTGTTCACAGCAGATTAAACAATTCAGAGTCTGCTGACATCCCTCTGCTAGTCCTACCCCGGCTCATAAAAAAAGGTGAGACTTGAGAAACTGTCTCAGGCCCAACTTCCACTTACCCTTTTTGGATCTCCTGGCCTGGCAACTACTGTCATCTTGACTAGATCTCTGTTGGTCAAGCAATCCAGAGTCTGCTGATTTCAATGTGCTAGTCCTACCCTAGCTCAGGGGAAAGACAGGACAACTCACCCCAGGTAGATCAAGCAATCCAGAGTCTGTTGACATTGCACTGATAGCATCACCTAAACTCACAAGGACAGGGAGTCTCTCAGACATGCTTGCACCCAGGGGAGACCCATCAGAGTATTGAACATGCTTGCACCCACTGGAAGAGAACCTTGGACCTCTACCTATTAGGAGAGGAAGGGACCCCACATGCACTCAATGGAAGGAATGGGAAGATGACAATATAAGAACACATTCAACAACAGATAAAACACCTAGGGACTCTACACCAGCAAGACCTGAACATCTCAACACAAATGAAACAGAAGAGAACAACCTTAAAAACAGCTTCATGAAGATGACAGACACCCTAAAATAGGAAATGAGAAAATCCTTTTAAAGAAATGGAAGAAAAGAAAAACAAAAATTGCGAAGATACAATTCAAACAGTGCAATGTTTGAAGACTAAAAAAGAGACAATAAAACACACACACAGTCTGTGAGAATTCTGGAATTAGAAAAGCTGGGTAAATGATCGGGAACTACAGATGCAAACACAAGAAACATAATATAAGAGATGGAATAGAGAATCAGATGTTGAAGATATTTTAGGAGAAATAGATTCATTGACCAAAGAAAATCTTAAGTTCAACATATCCCTGACACAAAATATCTAGGAAATGAGACACCCTGAAAGAGCCAAACCTAACAATAATAAGTATAGAAGAAGGTGAAGAAGCCCACCTCAAAGGTGCAGAAAACATATTCAACAAAATCATAGAAGAAAACTTTTCCAAACTTAAGAAAGACAAGCCAATGAAAGTACAAGAAGATTACAGTACAACAAATCGAGTGGACCACAAAAATGTTCCCTTACCACATAATAATCAAACACCAAACATATAAAGAAAGATTATTAAGAGCATCAAAGAAAAAAAAAAAGCCAAGTAACAAATAAAGGCAAACCTATCAGAATTAATTGTGACTTCTCCATGGAAACTCTGAAAGCCAGAAGGTCCTGGATAGATATTCTATAGACACTAAGAGACCATGGATGCCAGCCCATACATACACAGCAAAGCTTTCAATCAGTATAGATACATAAAAGAAGATATTCCATGACAAAACCAGATTTAAACAGTACTTATCCACTAATCCAGCCCTACTGAGGAAAGTGAAAAGAAAACCCCACCCTAAGGAAGTTAGAAACACTCGCTAAAACATAGGCAATAGATAATCTCACTTTACCAAATGCCAAAAGAAAAAGCATGGTAAATCTACAAAAAATACTACCACCACCAATAAATCCAAAACAAACAAGAATGAACAATCAATGATCCTTAATTTCCCCCAAAATTAATGGTCTTAACTGGCCTATAAAAAGGAACAGGCTACCAGATGTATACAAAGACAGACTCAATCCATCTTCTCCATATAAGAAACACACCTCAACTTGAAAGACATGCATAACCTCAGAGTAAAGGGATGGAAAAAGATTTTCAAATCAAATGGACTCAAGAAACAAGCGGCTGTAGCTACCCTAATTTCTAACAAACTAGACTTCAAACTAAAATCAATCAAAAGAGATGAAGAAGGTCATTTCTTATTCATTGCATTCTTACTTATTATAGGAGAAATCCATCAGGATGGACTATCAATTCTGAATAACTATGCCTCAAATACAAATGCAACCATGTTCATAAAAGAAATACTTCTAAAATTCAAATCTCACGTGAAATGTCACATACTTATAGTGGGAGCCTTCAACACATCAATACCATCACTAAAGAGGAACAAGAGACAGAAATTTAACGAAGAAATAAAAGAAATAATAGAAGTTATGACCCACTTTCATTTAACAGACATCTATAGAACATCCCATCCAAACACAAAAGAATGTACCTTCTTCTCAGCTCCAAGTGGAAACTTCACTAAAACCAACCACTTATTCATGAACATAAAAAAACTTCGACAAATACAACATATTTGGAATAATCCCCTAAATCTTATCAGACCATCATGCTTTAAAGTTAGAATTCAACAACAATGCAAATAGCAGAAATCCCACAAACTCACTGAAACTGAACAATGTACAATTATATTATTCCTGGGTCAAGGAATAAAGACAGAAAGAACTTAAGGACTTCAGATAATTTAATGAGAATGAAGACACAACATATACCCCAATATATGGAATACTTTGAAAGCAGTACTAAGAGACAAGTTCATAACAACTAAATGCTCACATGAAGAAAATGGAGAATAGCCACATTAGAGAATTAAAAGCACAAGTGAGTTCAAAAACAAAAGAAGCAAACTCATACAGGAGGAGTAATCTCCAGGAAATAGTCAATTAGAGGGCAGAAATCAATAAAGTAGAAACACAGCAAACCATACAAAGAGTCAATCTAACAAAGAGTTGGTTCTTTGAGAAAATCAACAATATAGACATGTCTTTATCCAACTTAATCAAAAGGTAGAAAGAAAACATGCAAATTAGCAACATCAGAAATGTAATGAGGAACAAAACAATGGATACTGAGGAAATCTAGAGAATATTCAGGTCATTCATTGAAAACCAGTACTCCACAAAATTTCTAAAATTTAAAGGAAATGGAAAAATTTCAGGATGGATATCACTTACCAAAATTAAAGCAAGAACATATAACCAATTTAAACAGACCTATACTCTCCAAGAAAATAGAAGCAGTCATCAAAAGTTTCAAAACCACAAAATTTCAATGCAGAATTCTAACAGAAGTTCAAAGAAGAGTTAACACCAATACTTCTGAAAGTGTTCCACACAATAGAATCAGAAAGTTCATTGCTAAACTCTTTTATAAGGCAAAAATTACCTTGGTACCAAAACCACACAAGGACATAATTATGACAGAGAAATACTGACCAATATCCCTCATGGAGATTGAAGCAAAAATAATGAAATACTGGTAAAACAAATCCAAGAACATATCAGAGATATCATCCACCATGATCAAGTAGGTTTCATCATAGGGAGGTATGGATGGTTCAACATACAAAAATCCATCAATGTAATCCACCTTATAAAAAAACTGAAAAGGAAAAAACACATGATCATTTCACTAGATGCTGAAAAGTCCTTTTACAAAATCCAATACCCGGTCATGATTAGGGTATTAGGGAGATCAGGAATAACAGGAACATACCTAAATATAGTAATAGCAATATACAGCAAATCAACACCCAACATCAAACTAAATGGAGAGAAAATCGATGTGATTGCTCTAAAATCAGGAACAAGATAAGGCAGTCCACTCTCTCCATATCTCTTCAATGCTGTACTTGAAGTACTAGCTAGAGCAATAAGAAAACAAAAGGACATCAAGGGTATACAAACCTGATGGGACCAAGTCAAACTTTCATTATTTGCAGGTGATATCATAGTTTGCATAAGTGACCTGAAATAAACTCTACCTGGGAACTCCTACAGCTGATAAACACCTTTGGCAAAATGACAGGATATAAACTTAACTTTAAAAAAAATCAGTGGTCATACTATATAAAGACAGTAAAGGACCTGAGAAAGAAATCAGAGAATCACCTTTTACAATAGACACAAACAACATAAAATATCTTGGGGTAATGCTATCAAACAAGTGAAAGACCTGTATTGCAAGAACTTTGAGTCTTACAAGAAAGAAGTTAAAGAAGATGCCAGAAAACAGAAAAAAACTATTGGATGAGGGTGTGTAGTAGACTGCAGATAGACCCATGTCTGTCGCCATGCACAAAACTCAAGTCCAAATGGATTAAAGACCTCAACATCAATCCAGCCACATTGAACCTCTTAGAAGACAAAGTAGGAGGTACCCTTGAACAAATTGGTATAGGAGACTGCTTCCTGAACATAACTCCAGGGGCACAGACACTGAGAGAAACAATTAACAAATGGGACCTCTTCAAACTTAGAATCTTCTGTAAGGCAAAAGAAACAGTGGACAAGACCAAATGGCAGCCCACAGACTGGGAAAGATTTTCACCAATCCTATATCCGACAAAGGGCTGAACTCCACAATATACAAAGAACTCAAGAAACTAGTCAACAAAACACCAAATAACCCTATTAAAAAATGGGGTATAGAACTGAAGAAAGAATTCTCAATAGAGGAAATCAAAAAGGCTGAAAGACACTTACAAAAGTGCTCCAAATCCTTAGCTATCAGGGAAATGCAAATCAAAACAACTTTGAGATACCATCTTATCCCTGCCAGAATGGCTAAAATTAGAAACACCAATGATAACTCATGTTGGAGAGGATTTGGAAAAATGGGACCACTCCTCCACTCCTGGTGGTAGTGCAAAATCATACAGCCATTTTAAGATCAGTATGGCGGTTCCTCGGGAAAATAGGAATTAGTTTACCACAGGCAATCCCCCTCTTAGGCATATACCCAAATGATCCACATCCATGCAACAAAGACATCGGTTCAACTATGTTCATAGCAGCACTATTTGTAATATCTAGAACCTAGATGCCCCTCAATTGAAGAATGGTTAATGAAGATGTGGCACATCTACACAATGGAATACTACTCTGCAGAAAAAAATAATGGTATCTTGAAATTAGAAGGCAAGTGGATGGCACTTGAAGAAACCATCCTGAATGAGGTAACCCAGTCACAAAAAGAGGAACACAGTATGTACTCACACATATATGGATTTTAGACCTAGATCAAAGGATCACCTCAACAGCCTATAATTCAAACCACCAGAGGAACTACGATACAAGGTGTATTCTAAGAGATTCATACAAAGTCCCTCACAGAACCAGGAAGGGACAAGTCCCCCAGAGCACACAAGAAGTGGGGGATGGGCAATGAATAAAGAGAGAAGTAGGAGAAAATGAGGGGGAGGAAAGGAAAACACCTGCGACCAGGAAGATTGAGCCCGGTTAGGAATAGATAGAAGACAGGAGAGAGAGAGAGAGAGAAAGAGAGAGAGAGAGAGAGAGAGAGAGAGAACATAAAAGAGGGAGCCAATATTGTTTGAAGATAAAATTGAACACAAAGAAAAGTCTAGAGAACTACAAGTCTGTTGCCAACTAACAATTTGAGCTTCTGTGAAAAGGCTACCATAAATGCCCTTCCCAAAGAGTGAGATCAACAACTAACTTATCCATGGAGCCCTCAACTAATGTCTGTTGGAAACAGGAGCAAACACCCATAAATAAACACTGAGTTGAACTAGAAGCCAGATGCAGATGGAGAGGACAAGACCAGGCTGCAGAAACATATAGAGACAGCTGACCTGAACAAGGAGGAACTAACAGGCCACCAGACTGATAGCTGTGAAGCCAGCATGGGACTGACTCAGGCCCCCCTGAATATGGTTCTCAGCCAGAAGGACTGAGTAGTCTAAGAGACCTCAGACAGTGGAGCCAGGATGTATCCCTGGTGCACAAAAGGATCTTGTGAACACATCCCCTATGGAGGGATAACTGCATTAACCTAGAGACAGGAGAGAAGCCCTAGTCTCTACTTCACATAACCCTGTCAGACCTACATGACCCCACCTGGATGGCATTCCCCTACATATGGAATTGGGATGGGGGGATGGGAGGGGAGGGATGTTAGAGTGCATGTGAGAGGGGAGAGAGAATAAAAGGGAGGGAAGGAGAGAATGAGGGAGGGAGGGAGAGGGAACTGGGATCGACATGTAAAATAATAAATTAAATAAAAAAAATGCTTTGATTCCAAAATTTAAATTCAAGGACAAGTTACTGGGGAAAAGGATTTCTATTTTTGTTTCCACAGAAAATGAAAAGATGTGGATTCCTTCCAGACTAATGTGGTTTGATCAAGCCAGACCACATGAAACAGAGTACCAGGTGATCTTACATTCAAAACAGCTGAACAAAGCAGCCTTACAAACTACAGCCACGATTTCTGAATCTTCTAGAATCCCCCATGACAGTGCCCCTTATCAACAAGAAATAGTTTGGAAAGAACGATGTCCAAATTCCCAAATATTGTCTATAAATGTTTGTTTTCATTTAAATGGACTTGGTTATATAAAATAAATAAATAAATAAAATAAAGAAATAAGAAAAAAGAAATAAATCAAATCATCCTGAGTGAGGAAACCCAGTCACAAAAAGAAACACATTATATGTACTCAATCATATATCAATTTTACAAATAGAGCTAAGGACCACCAGGCTACATTCCACACTGCCAGAGAAGCTAGCAAACAAGGAGGATCCCAAGTGAAACATACATGATCCCCCCAGAAAAGGGAGTAAGGATAAGATCTCCTGTGCAAATTGGGAGCAGGGAAGGGGGAGAGTCAGGAGAAAGAGAAGGGGAGGAAATGAGAACCATGGTGAGTTTATGGAGCAGGAAGATTAAGCCAGAGAAAGAAATGAGGAGAGCAAGAAAAGAGATACCATAATAGAGGGAGCCATTATAGTTTTAAAGAGAAATCTGGCACTAGGGTATTGTCTAGAGACCTACAAAGATGATCCCAACTATCTAAGCAATAGTGGAGAAGTTACTGTAAATGCCCTTACCTGATACCGAGATTGGTGATTACCATATTTACCATCCTAGAGCCTTCATCCAGTAGCTGATGGAAGCAGAAGCAGACACCTACAGCTAAACACTGAGACAAACTCCTGGAATCCAGTTGCAATTAGGGAAGAGTGATATGCAAAAGGATCAAGACCATGCTCGCAAAATCCACAGAATGTCTGATAGCTGGGAAACCAGCATAGGACTGGCCCAGACCCCCTGAATGTGGGTGTTAGTTAGGAGGACTGGGCAGTCTACAGAGCCTCTAGTAATGAATCAGTATTTATTCCTAGTACATGAATGGACTTTTGGGAGTCCATTCCACATAGATGGATACTCTCTCAGCCTAGATACATGGGGGAAGGGCCTAAGCCCTGCTCCAAATGATATGACAGACTTTGAAGATCCCCCATGGAAGGTCTTCCCCTCCCTGGGGAGCAGAAATGGCATGTGATGTGGGGTTTGTGAGGAGATTAGGATGAGGGGTGGGAGAGGGAACCTGGATTGACATGTAAAAAAAACTCGTTTCTAGTTTATGTTTAAAAAACAAAAAAAAAAGAATCCTGTCACTTGAAGACAGGAACAATTTGAATCCCTCCTTGGTCTCCCTAAATGAATGTATTTTTTATTTATTTTATCTCACTGCATTGGTAGAGAAAGTAATGAAAAGACAACCATGAAACTTTAATTGAAGAAAATTTTAGAATTTTTTATGAGATAAAAAGAAAATTGATATTAGTTTTCTATTATTTGATCAAGTACAAACTAATAACTCACAGGTACTTATCTTTCAAGGAATATTTATTCTGTGAAATTAAAATCAGAATAAACTGACAACAATCATGATAATTACAACAACAAAAAGACTAAAATTTCACATAAGATGAATGCATTGTTATTATATCATGTAAATATAAGTTAAATATAATTATTTGTGTATACAAATACTTTGAGTTATTTGAAGTAAGTACTACACCTTTGCATAACCATTTTCATCTGTTAACTTTGTTCTCCTTCAAACCTTTACTCAATTTAACTATGTACCTTTCAGTTTTTCTGAAAATAATTTTCAAAAACCAAAGTTATGATAAAGCTCAAGGGCATAGTTGGTGGATTCCATGGCAGGTAAGGGTGACCAAGGCCGAGGCAGACAGACCTTAAGCCATAAGTTTTATTAGAAAGGATAGGGAAGATGGAAGGAAGGAGAAAAAAGGTAAAAATACCGAGACAGAGAGAGGACAGAAGAAAAGACGGAGACAGGAAAATTTCTGTCTGCTCCAGGGGAACAGGAAGAAAGAGAGAGGTAAAGAGAAAAGCAGGAAAGGGAGCATAAATGAGGAGAGGTCTTTCTTTTAAAGGGGTCCTTTGCACCTGGGCTGACCACGGCACTGCCTGGGTGCATTCTGCCAGGTGTCAGGGGCAGGCCAGAATAATGCCTGAATTTTTACAAAAACCTTCATTTATACTTGGTCTTGTTCAGCTTTGTGCTTCCATTCTTCAAAGAAATAACATTTTTTTTCAAATTTCTTATTATTAGACATTGCAGATTCACCTATACTACAAATATAATTACTAAATTCAGATGAATATGTAAAATAAGAAAAAGTAATATAAAAAAAGAAAAAAACAGAAAGCTGAAAACTGAAGAATGAACAATTGAAATGTAAACAATAAAAAATTATTGCTCTGTTGAGTAAGATGCATATTAATATCTTTTTAAAATTCTCTATGGTATGATATTTATGTCTAAAATTTTGAAATCTCAACAAAGGTATTACTGATTATGGATACTCTAGACAGGGTTCAGAAAACCTGGCATGTGTATATATTAAAATTAATAAAATAAATTTATCTTTACTGCTGTCAAACTATTCTTAGTTTGTGTCATCAAGTTATGCTTTTGTGTATGTGTGTTTGTGTGTGTGTATATGTGTGATAGGAAGGTTTAAATTCAAGTAATCTGTTTACATAAATATGATCAAGATTGTAGCTCCTATTAAATCCGTGCATTTTAAAAAGGACTAGCCAGATAGGAGTTGGAACATGCTAGCAAATGCAATCATTCTAAATTAGTGACCCAGGGGATTGGGCAAGAATCCTAAACACTTTATGAGCAAATTATTACTCTCTGGTAAAGGGTTCAATAAAATCTTATGCTCATTTAGCTTCTTGCATAGCACCAAAGGAAACCTGCCTGAATAAATAGAAACCAATTCGCATCATGACTAATGCTATTTTCCCTATTAACTTTATGTTGTATAATGCTTACATAATGCTGAGAAAATGCTTACAATAAAGGGTAATGATTACAATAACACTTTATTCAATGCCTTAATTTGTCCTATGAATCACCCTGGCCAATATAATTGCTTTGTTAATATGACATTTTTGTACAAACAGGTCATGCAAAGATGGAATGGGTCCTTCTTATCCAGGCAGTGTTAGGTATTTCTATGACAGGGCTTCCCAAGTAGATTTACATAAACATATCATATTATTCACTCTTTCAAGGAATGCATATTTTTCACAATTCTTATAAAAGTATATATATATATATATGTATATATATATATATATACATACATATATATATACAACTTTTCTTTTTGAGACATGGTTTCTCTGTGTAACAATCGCGGCTGCCTGGAATACTTTGTAGACTAGTGCTGGAATTAAAGGCACACATAACTACATCCCATCATTTTACACAAAAAATGGTATGCAATTTTAATGTTAATCCCTATCTTAAAAAAAAATTGTTCCTACTGTAGCTTTAGGCCTCTTGTAGAAATTTTGAGGATAGTTATACTGAAATGAAGGTATGGGACATGGTAAATAAATTGTGAGTGATAATTAAGCAATTGTGGAAGTTTTTATGTAAATAAATTGGTGTGTGGAAAGAACTTGAATGGACACCAGGGATTATAATGATATGTAACATATTTCAACAATCTTGGGATGAGATAATGTTAATTTCAGTGATAATAAAAACAGTTGATTATGAATAATATAAAACATGCTTAAAATCATCTGAAAGGGATTTGGTGTCTTTAAAACTCAAAAAGATAAAATATGGCCTATCTTAAGTCTTGTCAAAGAATTGTCAAAAATATGTCTAGAAATAAGTAAGATAAATTGATCAATAGACTACAATAGACATCAAAGCAAATAGATAGTTAATTTAATTATTTCTCTACTTTTCTATGCTTGATCTTTAGGGTTCACAGTCTATAGAAATTCCTTCAAGTATCATGATACTTGTCAACCAACTATACCAGTTATTATAGGCCTATATACTCTTTCCAGGCAATTACAATTCAAAAACAGTCACTTAGAAACTGAATTATGTAGTAATATTTTCTTTTGAAAATCTTTGTACAGATCTATTATACATTTTTATCTATGTATATGTTGGGGAAAGGGATGGGTGGTAGTTGGTTTGTTTTTTTCTCTCTTTGTAGGTCCAACACTCATCTCTCAAATAAGTATATAGAGATTTATTCTTACCTATGAATGTCTAATCAAGTTTGGCTTGGTTACAGGTTTTTAGCCAGCTTTTCTCACTTAAATTTTCCCATATCTCTTTAACTATGTTTGCCCCTAGGCATTCTACCTTTCCTTATTTTACATATCTGCCTTTCCTTCTTGCTCCAAGATGCTTACATGGCTGGCCCCTGACATGCTCCTCTCCCTTCTCATTTTCTTTCTCCTCCCTCCTCAGTGTTCACTTGTGTCTAGAGTTCTTCTCCTGCTTCTTATCTCTACCTAGTAGCCCTGCCTAATTCTCTGTCTTATCTAGGTATTGGCCATTCAGCTCTTTATCACACAAATTTAGTGTTTCAGTCATGCAAAGTAGCACAGCTTTACAGAGTTAAACAATTGCAACATAAAAGATTGCAACATATCTTTGTACCATTAAACAAATGTAACACATCTTAAATTAATATTCCACAACAGTGGGTTTATGAGTACAGGATTTTGCAGAGGCTAAAAGAGAGTATAAGATCTCATTGAGTTGTGATGGTTGAGCCAACTGATACAGATTCTGATTTCAGAACCATCTTCCCTTCCATGTAATGTTTGGATTTAAAAATGAAAATTCTGGAGCTTGGGAGATAGCCCAGCATTTAAAAGCACTTGTTGCTTTTGCTAAGGATCTGGAAACAATTCCTATAATCGATATCACAATCATCTTTAACTCTAGTTCCAATGGATCTGATATCCTCTTTCGACCTCCTCAGGCACCAGGTTTGCACATGGTAGAAAGACATCCATGGGAGATATAATATACATAAAATAAAATAAAACTAAGATAAAAATGAATACTTCAAATTAAAATAGGCCAGCCTAGTCTGCAATGTAGCTTCCAGGTCAGCCAGCACTTTTGCACAGAGAAACCCTGTCTCAAAAATAAGGAAGAAGGAAAGAAAGAAAGAAAGGAAGGAAGGAAGGAAGAAATAAAGAAAGAGAGAGGGGGGCTAGGGAAGGAGGAAAGAAAGAAAGAAGAAAGGAAGAAAAAGGAACGAAAGAAAGAGAGGGAGAGAGTAATAAAGGGGGGAAAGGAAGAAAGAAGAATGAAGGAAAGAAAGAAAGGAAGGAAGGAAGGAAGGAAGGAAGGAAGGAAATAGGGGTGACTATTGGCCAGCATCTCTGCTATCTGAAACTCTTGCATGTACTGAAGATGGCATCCTTGGAGGGAAGATTCTTCCAAACTCTGGTTGCTCAGCATGTGAGTACTATTTCTCTGAGTATTTCTGCCTTTGCTGTTATCATATCTCCTTCTTCCAGAGTACTCTGCTTGACAAATATTCTCTGTCCAAGAGAAGCTTGCCTTTGTACCAATTCCCCATTCCATGTTCTTGCTATCACATAACATATTCCTTCTTTTAAGAGTCCATTGTCAATGGAGAGCCTAAACAATGATGGGGGATGTCCTTCCATATATATGTTTCTCTTATTTGTTAACGAATAAAACACTATTTTGAAAATTGAGGCAGAAAGCATAGGTGGGGCTACCACAACACGTGAAGGCTGGAGAGAGGAAGGCAGAGAGATGTACTAGAAGATGTCATGTAAAGACTGGGAGAATAGAACACAAGAGATGTTCTCTCATAAGATAATGCTATGAAGAGATACATGGATTAGTAGTTATGGGTTAATAATTAAGATAGAGCTGGCCAATACAAAGCTCTGACCATTGGCCAAAAGTTTTATAATTCACATAGTATTTATTTGGGGCAAAATGGCTGTGGGCTAGGTGGGAAAAGAAACTCATGTTACAAAAGAAGTAAAGCTTGATGACCTTAAGGGGAAATACTTGATGGCATTTATTCTATTCTTTTGATTTCATGTCTGTGTATCCTATTTAAGTTATCACTTTTTGTGATAAAGTCAATGAATTTCACATGTTTTCAGTTTTGGAGGGTTCTCACTTTAGCAATCTTGCATGGATCAGTACACCAAGGAAGAATGGCAGTTTGAGCCACATAAACATTACACTGTTGTATTTAACTAAGAAAATACTCTGTAACTAAAAGGTGCTATTGAAAGGTGCTGGTGTGACACTCGGGGACCTCTTCATAAGTGACCTTAACACAGTGTCCTCAAGCACTTGATTGTCTGCCTAGGCACTAGGACATCAGAACACCACACCATAAAGCCAAGTCCCAGGTCTTCTAAATAGTACTTAGAGATATGTCAGTAGATCATGCCCTGTCAAGTGTTCACCTGTGGCTTCTCTTGCCAAATTCACAACCCTGAATATTATTGTAGATGGTAAAGCAATCATACTTGAGTTTATAAACCCTGCCCCAAATGAATTATTTTGTAACATAGATGGGCTTTTTCAAAGTGGCTAGCCACTTCCAGAGTAAATCTTAAAAGTCATCTTAATGGCTGATCAGTTCCTAATTCTTAGATCATGTTTTCAGAGGGTAAACATTCTCTTTAGCCTATCCTGAACTTTGGTGAACACTCACATTGCTTCTCATTAAGGTCCTGAAATGGTCTCATGAATTTTTATGTATTAAACTGAATTTCCACTTAGAGTAACAAAGGTCATAGTATTACCTACTCACTACCAGCAGTCTAAATTAGCTTTCAATGTATATGTGATATAAACACATGTGAATCATGTTATTTAAAACAGAGTGACTTAATCATATATGATCCCAGTACCAGACATTTAGAGTTATGATAGTCATTTTTCTTATTGTTTTCATGCTCTGACAGTGTTTGTGTGTATTCTGAGATACTGAACATGTATAATATTGAAGGACTATGTTTAATCCAAGAACTATATTTTTAAAAAACACCATAATCATAGTTTTCCAAAAATTATCATAAAATAAGTATTAAAATATTTTCATTTTGACTTAAATATTTTAAAAAGAGAATACTGTGGATCTTGTGATAATTCAGGATTATTTGTGCTCAAAGTCATATAAAATACAGTCACATTAAGCTATTTATCAAATTGTGTCTAGAACATTAAAAATAGTAGTAGAATAATGTTCTAACAAGTATGTCATTGGATAAGAGAACAGTAAAATAGTAGAAGAAAAATGTTTTAACAAGTATGACCTTGGATGAATGTTTTACTTTAATGCTTTTTTTCATATTTAAAAATCAATATATTAAGTATGTTTTATGAGTAGAACTTATCATGATGCCTAAAATTGCAACGCTTTTGGAGATCTATTATCACCCTGGAACAGGAAAATGAATGATTGCCGATTTTGGAAGAGTGGATCAGAGGTGAAGACTGCTATGGGTACCTCTTCTTAGAGACAGGAAATTCATGTTGCATATCATTCAGCTCATCAACATTTTAAGTTGTGCTAATTATTTTTCTGAATTTACTAGGATTTATATATTTCGAAAGTCTGGAACTTGTGCTAGGAAATGAGAATGTCAGTGAGCTTTGGAAATTGGAAGGAAAGAGCCAATGTTAAGCAGACAATCAGGTAACCTGAGGAAAAGGATTAAGTCCAGTCAAAATTCCAGAGATGTGAGAGTGTCTTCCCAACAGCAAGGGTAATGGTGCTACTTCAGTAACTCTATGACACTTAAATGAACTGGCACATTACTTTCATTTTTAATGAACACATTCTAGAATTCTAGCAATACTAATATTACAAACTCCTGCTTGACTTCTTTGAAATATTTCCACAAATGACCTGACCATACTCATTATAAAAGTTAGCTTCTATTCTGAGTTGCTAGCTGAAATTATTATTCTATTAGGAATTTCTTCTGTATCATTAAGTTATTACCATGCTGTGAGTTACCAAGAGAAACTACTCAATGATAACAGCCCCATTAATGCCTCTAGTGAAACACTTAACAATTTCTTTATTGATCTTGGTTCCAAATACATCAAAATGTTGAATTACAGCTTTGTTGAACTCTTCACCTTACTGGTGTTCTCAGGAGCACAGCTCATTTCCAGTTAAAAAGTGCTTGTCCTTCACCTCTAGGTTGAAAGGGAAAAATAATAAAATTGACCCAACTGATAGATAAAGGTTGTCTTTACTCGAGATTCTCATTTTTAATATTTCCTTCTATATCGCAAGTACATTACTTGTCATTCATTTATCTTTAAAACACACATGGGTTTTCAATCTGTCTTTGGGTGTGTTATATATCCAGAAGTAGTTATATATCCAGAAGATACTATGTGAATGAACGACAAAGTCACACTGAAAAGCATTACTCTGTATTATAATGACAACAATCTAAAAACTAAAAGAAATGATGTGAGGATGGTAGCATGCAGTTCAAGAAACTCTAATTAAGCCCTGCTTGTGGGTTTAAATCTCAACTTCAACTATCAATGGGGTGTCTCTTTCAAACCATGTAAAATTTACCAATGTCAATTTATCTTCTTTAAATAAAATAATCTACCAGGAAGATTTAGAGTTTAAGATAATCTGTGTGAACAATAACTCAATACTGACTAATTTATCAGGCATTCCTGCTATATATCATATATGAGTATGTACATATTCATACCTATTGTAAGTGGTAACAAGGAATCCTATTTGATCAATATATGAAAAAGTCACCAATCTAGACTATATTGGTGTATATAATCTTGCACTTAGCATAAAGACACAAGGAATAGAAAGTCAATGAAAAGAAAATTCTATCTTATAAACCCCTGTATGCCATTCCACTGCCTAGCATCTTGTTTAATTTACAAGTAAACAAACATCCTTATGAATTAACACAGACTTAATTTAGTCACCATGAATAGATTTTATTCTAACTGCTATGAAAGAACCTATTTAAATCATATTTTTCTGTCATGAAACATGGAGGAATTTTCCCTGTGACTACAGTGAGGTCGGGCTGACTTTGTAAACAAATGGTCTCTATCAGGAAGAAATAAAATCATGGGGGACATCATGATGCATACCTTCATCTGGTACTGGTTTACATTCACAACCACAGCAGGATGCAGTCTTCACAACTGAGGTTTCATGTTCAGAGCCAATGTCAAGGCCCAGACAATGTTTGCATAAACTCTATGACATTATCTTCATACACACTAATTTGATCTAAAACTAACTTCTTAACCTAATGAAGAGTTTGATAATTAGAAAATTACCAGAGGTAGATGGCATTTATTTGCATCCAATGTGAACAATCTATATCATGATGATATTTACATGACAAGTGATTAAGGCAGCCTCTGTCTCTACTATTTCAACCTACTGTGGCAAGTAGATATTAGCTAAAATATTTTAAATAATGTATGATAAAGTCAATAAGTTCAAATTGTTTCACTCTAGAATAGATTCCTGCTTCTTCTCATTCTATCATAACTATGGTCAAATGTGCTAAGTAATATCCCCCATTTATTATGAATAAAACCAAATAATTTGAAGGGAAAAGGGGTTTATCTTACTAACTAAATAATATGGAGTAAGCCAGCACTGCAGCTTGTCATTTCAAGTCCAAAAGTAGACATATAATGCATTATTATTCTCATTCCCTCATCCTATTTTTGCATAAAATAATCCAAGAAAATTAAGGCATATAAACTTTAATATGTTGTCTAAAATATGGCATGTGGTCAGCACATAAGAGTTCTATTTTGGAGGTGAGGCTGTGTCCTTGCTTTCCTTGTAGGGAGATCTGCCATGTGCTGAACAGATTTTTTTTCTTACATTTTTACATAAGACACTTTAACTCATATATTGTGGTTTAAAGGTGTTCCATTGACCTGGCTAACACTTTTGAGATAAAAATAGCTCACAGTTCCCAAAAATTAACTGGTTTTCAATATTATGCACAATATTTATTTGCCAAAATTAAAAAGATATGTATTATGTATTTATGGATTAAGTTGGAGAAAAGTTCATAGCAAGTTTTTTTCCTCTTCTTCATCTGCCTAAAACACCAAATTTAATCAAAATTATTCTGTGGGAGGCAGCTCTATGGAGTAGTAAAAGAAGTGTTTGAGAACTGAGCACAGGCTCCTCCTCTAATTGATTACACTCAGCTCATAAAAATGCAGAGTAAATGAACTGCATACATTTCATCATGTGGCTATAAAAGAGATTCAAGGAGGTGACTAGATTCATTACTACTGATATTCAAAGGTTACAGTAAAAAATTGGGAGGTCAATTTTAAAATATGTATTTCCCCAATGTCTCTATTATAAAAAAGTAAAACACTCACTAGAAACAGAAAGTTTAAATTTTAACCATATGCTCAGAGTTCATATATATTCCTGTGCCAAACACTTCTTTCTTTAAAATCTATTTCATTTCTTCCTCTTTATGAGAACCAATTATTTTGATATATTACTAAAGATGAATTGAACACGTGCTTGCAATGCAGGGATTTTCCTAGCCAACACCATGCTAAGTTCTTGGGATATTTCAAAGCCTAGTGTTTTACTGGCCTCTATTGCCACAATCTCAGAATGACACTTGTACACATGAAGTTCAGTATCACTTTCATTTTTGACTTTGCTTAACAAAAAGCATCTAAACTGCCAGCAGGGAAGAATCTAATATTTCTAAGACTGCACAAGGAAATCTAAGCACTTTCTTTCAAATAACTCAGCTTATATGATTGTCATAAAAAGGACATATTTGTTTTAATAAAAGAACTTTCTGGGGAATGATGGGAGGCGGGTCAAGGGGTATAGGAGAATGGGTGGGAGAGGGAACTGGGATCAATATGTAAACTAAGAAAAATAATAATAGTTAAAAATGAAAATAAAATCATTTTCTGCAAATTTCTTGATTATACTTTAAAAAGTAATTATATAATACTTCTTACCTTGTATTCCTAGATATATGAAACTAAAGATAGTCTTAGAGATCTTCAAAGCATTGTGCCTAATGGAATCTTAATATTCACTTTTCCTTGCTTAAAGATACTGTGTTTTCAATGCTTCATATATACTGTATTGTAAAATACATCCATATCTGGCAAATTTATAATGCAGAGGTTAAATATCTTTTTTCACTGGGTGGTGATGCTAAAAATTCAATAAAGTTCAGTCAAAAAATAAAATAAAATAAAGCAGTTTTGTGCATCATGAAAAAGCCAAGCACACAATATTAACAGAGATATTCCAATGAACCAGAATTTCCTTAAATGTTGTTTGAATAGGTAAAGATAGTCCTAAGACAGGTTGAATAGTAAAAGAAACTTTCTTGAGTACCATTATTATAATCGTTGAATTGAGGGCCCAAGAATGGCTCAGCAAGCAAAAGCACTTGCCATCAAGCCTATGTATGTTAGACATCTAAACCCACATGAAGATATCTTCTTGAAGATATCTTCTGACTTCCACAAATATATCCTTGTAGGAGCAAGCACACACAAAATAACACACATGGAGGCACACATTACATCAGTAAATAGATGAACACATATTAAAATTAGCAAGGAATGGGGATCATCAAGAAGAATTTCAGTCTATAAAGTAGTATTATTAGCTAACTGCTGACATAGGATGACCTGAAATAGCACATTAGTGACACTCCAGATAGTCTTTCTAGAAAAAATACTATGAAATAAAATATGCATGCCAATACACATTTTTAAATAAGAAATGATTATAATAGAACAAAAATGGGGAGATTCAGATGTGGATCTCTGCATATGCTTCTATCAGTTACTGGATGAAGGTTATATGATGACAATTATGTGACAATTATGGTAGTCACCAATGGGATTACAGGAAAAAGCAGGTTCAGGCATCCTCTCCACTAGTTCTGGAAGTCTTATCTGGGGTCATTCTTGTGGATTCCTGGGAATTTCCTTAGCACCATGTTTCTCCCTAACCCCATAATGTCTCCCTTTACCTCTTTTATTGGTCTCCCTCTCCATCCTTCCCATAACTGAAGCATCCTGTTTTCTCATGTTGTCTTCCCCATCCCCTCTCATCTTTACCCTCCCAGCCACTAGTTTACCCAGGTGATCTTATCAACTTTTATAAAGAAAAACTTTTAATTTTGCTTAGCTCACAGGTTCAGAGGTTTAGTTCATTGCTAATATGGCAGAAAACATGGCAGTGTGCAAGAAGACAAGGTGCTCAGAGTCAGAAGGAGTTCAGAGTTCTGCATCTGTAGGCAACAGGAGAGACTGTATGCCATATTGGGTGTTGCTTGAGCATATAAGAAACCTCACAGTCCACCTCCACAGTGCCTTCTCCAACAAGGATACACCTACCCCAAAAAAGGCATACCTACTGTTACTGCCACTCCCCTTGGGCCAAGCATTCAAATAGTTGAATTTCTGGGGCCCTTTCCTATTTAAACCACGATAATTCTTCATAACGTAATGGCAAGAATGTAAGCAGCAAGCACTTGTACCTTAAACAGAATCTGAGACTTCACATCTTGAATAAGAAGCACCAAATGGATAGAGAGCACTGAGATTATATTTGGCATTGAACTTTCAATGCTGACCCCCCCCAATAACGTATTCCCTCCCTATAAGTGCAAATCTCTTAAATCTCTCCAAACAGCCTCAATCCAATGCATGAGTCTATGGAGAATGTTTTCATTCAAATCACCACAATACAACTAAATGCTAAAGGTCCATTTCCAGATTCAAAGAATAGCCAGAGATATATTTAAACAAAGGTTTGGAGGTTGTAAGGAAATAAACCATGTGCATAAACATGAGGAAGAAAATTTTAGGTGAGAGGGTAGGGAGGTGGGTGGTTAGAAGTAAAAGCAGGATAATTGGTGTGAGTTCAAAGCCAGTCTGCTCTACAGAGTGAGTTGGAGGACAAGTTCCAAAGCTATACAGAGAAACCCTGTCTCTAAAAAAAAAAAAAAAAGAAAAGAAAAAAAAAGCATGGTTTTCATAACACATGAAAACTAGGGAACTTGTGTGTTAACTAGGAAAAACAGCTTTCATTGCAGAGAACTGCTACAGTCACATTTCACATATAATTTGAAGTTCAGATCTGGCAAAACTTATTTAAAGATTAAATATAGAATAGGAGAATGAAAAAGAATTACATGAAGTGTTTAGCAACTGGAATTGCAACAGTTCAGATAGAAAAGAGAGCAAACAGAGTAAGCTTAGAAATATGAAGCAGGAGCTGGCTTCTACATCAGATTTATTTCATTATATATATATATATATATATATATATATATATATATATATATATATCATCCAGGGTATTATGAGATGAGGAAATTATTAGAAAGCATTTTAGCTATAAACCAGGAGAAAATGTGCTCTAAGATAAAAGAAGTAAACAATTGCATGGAATGTTACTAAAAGCTCTGATAAACTAAAGACAGAGGTTTGACTAGGGTGTTAGTAAGAGAATTTAGAAAAACTTGGTGTGAAAATTGGAAAAGCAAAAGTAGATGTGAAGAAACTTACAGCCTAGTAGCCAGGCAGTGGTGGTGCATGCCTTTGATCCCAGCACTTGAGAGGCAGAGGCAAGCAGATCTCTGCAAGTTCAGGACTAGCTTAGTCTACAAGAGCTAGTTCCAGGACAGCCTCCAAAACCACACAGAAACCCTGTCTAGAAAAACAAAAACAAACAAAAAAAGCAAAAAGAAAGATAGAAAGACAGAAAGAAAGGAAGGAAGGAAAGAAGGAAGAAAGAAAAATGGAAGAAAGAAAAAAAGGAAGGAAGGAAGAATAGATTTCTGGAATAATGCAATTAAGGAGGTAAACCTGAATGAATTCTACCACACATGTTGAAGTGATCCTTCCGGATAGCAATATTGATTATTGAAGGAATAAAAGAAGAATCCATTATCAACCTCTCAGCAAAGCTTTCTAGAGTTGTAACCTGTCCACATCTGTGATTGGGAAATCTCACCCACACCTGTGTGGAATTGGGAGTGCTCTAACAGAACACTGAGAATCTGGAAAAACAAACCAAAACAAAAACAAGAAACAAAAAGTCAAACCCACTTTTGGCTTTATTTTCAACTTTTCAGTCTAATCTTCATGAAAATACACAGAGAGGCATTCTTCAGTAGCTCAATGCATTCATTCCATCTTTCCTCTCTGTTGGCCTCTTTTCCCTCCTTGCTTTTGTACAATCTGGATTTGCTAAACCCCTGTGTAGGAGTCTATAAAATATTTCTAGCCAAATAATGTTTAAAGCTATTCAGCACAAGCATCCTTAATGACAATTAGGATGTATATTCTTTATAACTTGCAATGACAATATTGAAGGGCTTTTAACACCTTGAAGGATAGATTCCTGATTAAGACTGTTCAAATGACAACTAAATATGCATTGATAGAGTATGTCCTCTAAAATACACAAATTTACACTGATAGAATATTCAGTTTCATTCAGTGATTGCTACTCATTAACCTGAAATCATGGCCAGATTACATTGCACTTAGACTAGGATCCTTAACAACATTTGCATATGTGTGTATGTAATATATCTATTTGCTTTTTATTGGAGTTACCAACAGGGGTAAGGTGAGGGCTTAGTCACAAGAAAAAGTCTTAACTTGAAAGCAACTGCACCACTAGAAATCTTGTCCCACATTGTGATGATGTCTGAAAACTGAAACCTTGTTGATCTCTGATCAGCTTGTAGGAAGCTCCATGATCCAAATATTTCTTTCTTCCTCCTTTTTTCTTTCTTGCTGTCTTTCTTTCTTTCTTTCTTCCTTCCTTCCTTTCTTTCTTCCTTTTTCTTTCTTCCTTCTTTCATTCCTTTTTTTCTTTCTTTCTTTTTCTTTTTCTGCATTTTGGCTGGCCAGATTCTCCACACCCAGCAAGTGTTAACTTTGTCCCACTGCTGTCTAGAGGTTCTCAGGAATCTTCCAGTTTCTTGTTTTCCCCAAATATGGGAATTTCTATTTACCTGTTTCCAACCTGAGACTCAAGAGCTCCTTCTGACCTCCTGAAAGAAGCATTTCAGTTTGCATCACCAGTGCAATTAAAAATAGCAGCCATACAAAGTCTGTGACTTGAGTTTGATCTCTGGAACCCATGTAGTGTTAGGAGGGAGCCTACTCCCACATGTTGTCCTCTGATCAGCATATATACTCAGTGACAAACTCATTCATACACACACACACACACAGAAAACATCCATGATTGTGTAAAGACAATAAATGTTTAAAACATTGACTATTGTGCAACAGACAAAAAAACACTTGCAAACTTCAATGATTTCAAATATTCATCATAAATATTCTTTTGTTGAAATTTTTGTTTTTATAGTAGCAAAAATATGAGAATAAACTCTACATTTTTAATTAATATTAATATAGATTTTAAAAGACCTATTCCATAGAAGGATACTTTCCACTCATTTATTCCCCATAAACCACAATTTGTAGCAAACATAATTAATTTTTAATCATATCACTTTCTTTCCTTGCAATTCTGGAGCTACCTTTTACAGTAGAGCCCTTCCAACATTCTAAATCTGCAGGGGTCTCATGTTACCTACATCGCCATCCCTCCATGAGAGTGTGTAATACTTAAGAGGACTTAAACTTTGAAATAATGAATATGAGTATGGTCCTTCAATCCTAGTCTCAGTACTTGGCTTGCTTCCTATACTCCTAAATCACCTTGGAGAACCAAACACAAACATACCCCACATACCAGAAAGATATATATCTCAGGGTATGCAATATGTGTAGTCCTTGATGGGTGAGAGATTCTTCCCAGCCTGCAGAATCAAGGGATAAGTGTGTCTAGCAGTATTCCTTAATATGCTAAAATAAAAAAGAATGTAGGCTCAGTGCAAGCAATTGCAACCATCACACACTTTTCCAGTGAAGATGAAGAAACAGTATAAATGAAAACAAAAACTTGAGCCCACTTGTTGAAATGAGTGTCCTCATCATTCACATATCTAGTAATTTTCAAATTCTGAGAATGGAGAAAGAGGCTTCTCCTCACTTTTTCTTTTTCCTTTTTTGCTCTTCTTGTTTTCTTTTCTGTGTGACACTTAATTTTTGTGTACACATTCAAAAGGTATTTTACATTGTAATATATTTTAGACTGTTTATGATTTCATTGTTTACTTTATCTCTCATACATTCATCTAATTCTTTTATGTATTTTTATATTGTTGGGTGGTTTTCTTTCTTATTGTATTTCATTATTTAATTAATTTTTTTCATATTTTCCACAGATTCAATTCCCTCCTCTCTTCCTGTTCTTCCACTGCCTTGTATATACCTCCCTTACCCATCCATTCCTCCCCCATCTCATTCAGAATGGGTCAGACCTCCCATGGGCCTGAACAAAGCATAGCACATCAAGTAGAGGCAGGACCAAGCTCCACCCCATGCATCAAGCCTGAATGAGGTAATTCAGCATGAAGAACTAGTTCCCAAAAGCTAGCAAAGCATGTCAGGGACAGACCCTGATCTCAATGCTAGAAGCCTCATATACAGACCAAGTTACACAACTGTCACATACGTGCAGAGGACCTAGATCCGTCCAAAGCATGCTCTGTAATTGATGGTTCAGAGTTCATAAGCTCCCACAATCTCAGGTCAACTATATGTGGGTACCCTCATCATGACCTTTATATTCCTGAGTTTCAAAATCCCTCCTCCTTTTTTTCAGGGGCTTATTTTCTTATTTTTCCAGAGTTTGGCCCAATCAATGCTTGACTGTGGATTTTTGTATCTGCTTTTATCCATTACTGGATAAACGCTATCCGATGACAATTAGGGAAGTCACAAATCTTGTTTCAGTAGATGGCCAGTTCAGACACCTTCTCTAGTATCACTAGGAGTCTTAACTAGGGTCATCCTTCTGGATTCTTGGCAGTTTCGCTGGTACCAGGTTTCTCCCTAACCCAGAAATGGTTCCTTCCCCCTATCAAGACGTCTCTTTCATTACTTTCCCCCTCTATCCTGGCCCAAGTTGGACTAACCTGATACCTCATGTTCCCATATCCTCATCCTCCGACCCCCAGTTTATCCAGAAGACATCTTCTATTTCCCCTTCCCAGGGAAATTCATGTATCCCTCTTTGAGCCCTCTTTTCACCCTCACCATCTCTGTGTCTTTGTAGTTTTGTGGCATGATCTACTTAGCTTAAAAACATCCATATTTGTTATACTTCTTTTGACTTTTATCTTATTGTAATTTGAACATTCTCAGTATTGGGAAAACTTTTTTCCATATATACATTATATACATATATATCTTGCTCTTGTCCCAACTTTCTTTTGCCTCCAAGAAACATATTTGATTGATAAAGTATATCTGCAATTAGTGTCAAAGGATGGAAGACAATGAATGGAAACTGAAGTCAAGCTGACATAGCTATTCTGATATCTGCTAAAGTAGACTTCAAACCAAAGGTAATCAGAATGATAAATAAGGTCACTATACTTTAATAAATGGAAGTTATAAAGTTCTTGTAAAAAATGTAAACATGGATGTTAGGTCTCCCAATTTCATAAAACAAACATTAATGTGCTTACATGTCACATAGGCCTCAATATGATGATAGTGGTTGATTTTAGTGCCCCATTCCCATGTTGGGATAGATCATCTAAACTAATAATAAAACTAAAAAGTGATTACAATAAAAAAGATAGAAATTACAAAAATGCACAGAGTTAAGACAATGTATTATTGAATCCCAGTGTGTGATTGAGAAAACAATGGAGGATATTCTTTTTTAATACATAAAATCAAAAGACAATGAAAACACAATTTACCAGGATCTTTAGTACATCTAAGGCAGTTCTTGTAGGAAAATTTATAGTCATGAATTTATATTGGAAAAAAATAGTAAAGATATAAAATAAAAAAGCTAATGGTATAGTTCACCATCCTAAATAAAAAGGACAATCCTATGGTGGTTTGAACAAGAGTAGTCTCCATTGGCAGACATGTGTGAATGCATCATCCCCACTTGATAAAATTATCTGAGAAGGATTAGGAGGTGTAGCCATGCTGGAAGAGGTGTGTCACTAGTTAGTTCTCACCACCTCCTACTTGCTTCTGCTTCAGTGCTGTGACTGATTGCCTGTTACTGCTCCTCACCATGATGATCAGAGACACACTTTCTGACACTGTAGGCCCCAAATAACCTCTTTCTTGTGGTCAAGATGTCCTCAGAGCACTAGAAAAATAACTAAGACAAATAAAATATTCAAATACATAGATAGTAATTAATGACAATAATCATCAGGACAGAAATTAATGAAATAGGAATTGAAAGAGCAATGTACATAATTGAACAAAAGATCTTTGAAAAATACCTATAAGAATAACTGGGGAAATTGAGGTCCCCTTTGAGGTTTTTAATTTGTTAATAACAGGATTTAAAAACAGACTCATATACCTTGAGGACAATTTTATTCCACTTGAAGAGAAATACCATGGGAAAGGCAAAATGTAAAATCATAGGATCCATCTGGAGGAGGTAAATGGAAAGGAGAAAGAAAAAAAATGTCAGGTCTTTTAAGTTATGATTCAAGAAAACTAGCAGGTTCAGCTAACAGGTGATGCTACAAGTATTTGGGCTGGGCAGAGAGGTCAAGTAAGAAATCCCAGAGCATCAGGGAATGAAAATTCAGAATTGCCAAGTGTTTGAAATAGAAATATAGAAATTGGAACAGCTATTTATACTTTTCTGATTAGGATTCAGAAAGGCTGTGACACAGAGCTCTCTGATAGTGGCTTCAAGCTTCAGCAGTGAAGAGATGGACTTCTGGAAATGGGAAGTGCATTATCTCATTAAAATAATAATTGTTAACCCCTAATTATAAAGCTTGGAATGCCATGCCCTCACTGAGGGCTAGAGAGAGTTAAGATTTTATTCATTTGACCAGGAGCCGCAATGCTGTCCTAAACCTTTCATCATAATAATGTGAGTCCTAAAGCTTTACTTACTTTTCTAGGCAATAGATTAGATAGATGGGTGGATAGACAGATAGATAGACAGACAGACATATAGATGATAGATAGATAGATAGATAGATAGATAGATAGATAGATAGATAATAAATAATGAATGGGGACCAAAGTCCATGAAGAGAGGATCTATCCCCATAGTCTTCCCAGACTGCTAATACCTGTCTAGCTACAGAGCATAGCCACTAGCTAAACTAACATAAATTGAGAGCAGACACCAATTAATAAAATTAGAGGTGAAAAAGTTAAAGTTACTACAGTGTCTAAGGAAGCAAGGAGAATATTTACAGAGTAGCTTGAATATTTAAATTAAAAAGAATTGGAAAACAAAACAAAATCATAAACTTGTAAATCTCATTTGGCCTAACAAAATTAAATTAGGATAATATAAATACTTCATTTTAGGCCTGGGGCATCTTTCTACCTGTGAGACCTGAGAAACTCTAGGGAATTTTACTCTAGCAAAAATTTCAAACTTAAAGAATATATCAAATAGGAAACCAGTTAATGACTCTTTCAGACCTACAGCATGGATAATATTTCCTCCATTCCCAGTGGCAACCCTTTGGCGTTTCTCAAAAAAAAAAAAAAAAAAAAATGAACAAACAGGCCTCATACTGTGCTAGTCCCAATATGTCCTTGACAAATAAAACCTCTGCCTAAATTAGACATGCTCAACCCTACTGAGGGACTAGGAGTTAGACAGGCTCTCTGAAGGGGAGCAGCCATGACAAGGTATTAAAGACAGTGAACTTCCAAGATGACCATCTTCTTTCTCACCCTCCTGATCAGAGACAAAAGCCTGATAACTTAAATGATTTGTGGAATTTTTCTTCTGCTAGTCAGCCCCTCATAATGGACTGGCTCACAAGTTCACAATATGTTTACACAAGAGTTAGTCATTTTCATCTTTTTTTCAAATTAATCAACCCTAAATTGGGAGAGAAAGACCCTCAGTAAGTGTAAATAAAGAGCAGCAGTGAAGGAAAACCAGCTTCACTCAAGAGTCTCTCACTCGGCTTTGCTGGACATATTTCTCTCTGGGATCTTCACTTCCTGTATCTGCTTCCTCACTCCCAATGACAGCCTTTGTTCAGCTGAAGATTCTGTCTTGTGTTCTGGAACTTCTCCTCAGTTCCTTGTCATTCTAGCAAAAATCTCCTGCCTTTCAGTTCCTTATCTGGCAGAATAAACAAGCATGATCCAGAACCCAAGATACTCACACCTCTTCCTCACAGGAGCCTGGCAGAAAATCCAGTGACATGACAAATGGTCAGAGGTTTCCTATCTTTAAGCTTTCTTTTATCTCCTTCCAATCTTTCTGTAGTTCTCTCTTTTTTACTATTATTTTTTCTTATTTTCATATCAATTCCAGTTCCCCTCCCTTTCCCTGCTTCCCTCCCGCCTATGTTCCCGAACCCCCACCCATCCCATCTCCCCCACCCCCATTCCACAGGGAGGGTGATGCCTTCCAGGAGGGATCAACAAAATATGTTAAGTCATTTGGAGTGTGGACTAGGTGCTCCCTCATGCCTCTAAGCTAAGGGAGTATCCCTCCATGAGGAATGCGCTCCAAAAAGGCCTTTTATGCACCAGGGATACACCCTGGTTCCACTGTCAGAGGTCCCTTATACTTCCCAGGCCTTCTAACTGAGACCCATGTTCAGGGGTTCTGAGTCAGTCCAATAGTGGTTTACCAGCTATCTGTCTTGGAGTCCATTAGCTCCCCCTTGTTCAGGTCACCTGTCTCTATGGGTTTCTGTAGCCTGGTCTTGATCCTACTTTCTTATCACTCCTCCCTCTCTGCAACCAGATTCCAGGAGTTCAGCTCAGTGTTTAGCTGTGGATGTCTGCTTCTGTTTCCATCAGCTACCAAATAAGGGCTCTAGGATGGCAGATAAGTTAGTTATCAATCTCATTATCGGGCAAGAGCATTTAAAGTAGCCTTTCCACTATTGCTCAGATTGTCATTTGGGGTCATCCTCGTCAGCCTCTGGACATTTCTCTATAGGCAGTTTTCTCTTCAAACCTATAATGGCTTCCTTTATTATGCTATTAATAGAAATGGGTTAGTAATTAAGAGAAAACTTGTGGGACTAGGAAGATTGAGTCAGGGGAGGAATAGATGAGAGCAAAGAGTTGGTTATTCTAGAAAATGAACAAGATAGACAAAACTTTTTCCAATCTTACAAAAAAGCAGAGAGAGAACATGCAAATTAAGAAAATCAGAAATGAAAAGGGGAACATAACAGACATAGAGAAAATCCAGACAATTTTCAGGTCACACTTTGAAAACCAGTAGACCACAAAAATTGAAAATTCAAAGGAAATGGACAAATTTCTGGATAACTATCACTTACCAATATTAAATCAAGAACACACAAACAACTTAAATAGACCTAAAGAAATAGAAGCAGCCCAGAAGCATCCTTGACTCCCAAAGCAGGGCCACTGCTAAAGAAAGAGGCCTTAGCTGGAGAGTGCCAGTTCCCAGTGAGATCCGCCTACAGGTACAGAAACATCCTGAGTATCAGACCACCCTTTGCCCAGGCTAGAGGTGAGTCTGAGCCCTACATCCTCCCCCCAGGAATTCCCTGGGTTGTCCCCAGATGCCCCTGTTCCTGTGTCCTGTCCCCATCAAGAGCTCTCTTGGAGCTCTGATTCACCCCCACCCACCCCCACCTCGAGCTTGTGCCCCCTACCCTGTGCCCTACCCTGCCCATGGTCCCACTGCTTGGGTTGAGCACTGGGGCAGAGGGTGGAGCCAACAGTCCACACAGCTTCAGGGAACTTCTGGGAGCAGCTCTGAACACAAGGAGACCTTCCTATCCATGCAGGACCACCTGTAATTTCCACCTGCTTGGTCTCTGACCCCCACCGCTACCAGTACTCTACTGGAGTCCCAGGCTCCTCCCAGAGATCCGCCTATCTCTGAAGACCCACTGTGAGTTCTTGCCAGCAGGATTCTTGACCCCATAGCAGGGCCTCTGCTGAAGAAGCCTCAGCTGGAGAGTACCAGGTCCAGGCTAGATTTGCCTATAAGCACAAGGAACATCCAGAGTCCTGGCCTTCAGGATCGTTGACTCCCATCACAAGTCTTCTACTGGAGCCTGATCGCTGACCCACATCCCAAGGCCCCTGCCTGTGGAAAGACATCCTAAAGCACTTGGGCCACCCAGAGCTACAGATATTGAACCTCTGACCCATATAAGCCCACCTGGGAAGTACCATAGAGAGAGGGAGAGACCCCACCAACACCTATGGGAAGCTATGGGAAGATGGCAATACAAGAAAACACCTAATAGTAGGAAGACAAGCATGACACCACCCGAATCTAGGGACTCTACACCAGCTAGAACAGAACACAACAACAAAGCAGATGAAGCAGAAGGGAACTACTTAAAAATTACCTTCATAAAAATGATAGAGGCCCTCAAAGAAGATGTGAGAAAACCCTTAAAGAAATGCAAGAAAAAACAAACAAAAAAGTGGAAGAAATGAACAAATTTCTTCAGGAAAGTAAAGAAAGTACAGAAAGCCAGGAAAAAACAATTAAGCAAGCAAACTCACCCCATAGGAGTAGACACCAGGAAATAATCAACTTGAGGGCTGAAATCAATAAAATAGAAACCAGGAAAACAATACAAAAAAAAAAAAAAAATCAATGCAACGAAGAGTTGGTTTTTTTTACGAAAATCAACAAGATAGACAAACCTTTTCCAAACTAACAAAAAAGCAGAGAGAGAACATGCAAATTAACAAAAGCAGAAAGGAAAAAGGGAACATAACAACAGACACAGAAGAAATCCAGACAATTTTGAGGTCACACTTTGAAAACCCGTATTCCATAAAAACTGAAAATTCAAAGGAAATGGACAAATTCCTGAATAACTATCACTTACCAAAATTAAATCAAGAACAGACAAACAACTTAATAGACCTATAACCTGCAATGAAATAGAAGCAGTCATCGAAAGCCTTCCAACCAAAAAAGGCCCAGGGCCAGATGGCTTCAGTGCAGAATTCTACCAGACATTCAAGGAAGACCTAATACCAATATTCCTCAAATTGTTCCACAAAATAGAAACTTAAGGTTACTTGCCAAACTCTTTTTATGGGGCCACAATAACCTTGGTACCCAAGCCTCAAAAAGACACAACTAAGAAAGAAAACTACAGACCAATATCCCTGATGAACATCGATGCAAAAATACTCAATAAAATACTGGCAAATCGAATTCAAGAATACATCAGAGAAATCATTCACCATGACCAAGTAGGCTTCATTGCAGGGATGGTTAAACATAAGAAAATCTATAAACATGATCCACCATATAAACAAACTGAAAAAGAAAAAAACATATGATCATCTCCCTAGATGCTGAAAAAAGCCTTCGACAAAAATTCAATACCCTTTCATGATAAAGGTCTTGGAGAGATCAGGGATAAAAGGAACATACCTAAACATAGTAAGAGCAATATATAGCAAACCAACTGACAACATCAAACTGAATGGAGAGAAACTTAAGGCGATTCCTCTAAAATCAGGAAAAACACAAGGCTGCCCTCTCTTTTCATGTCTCTTCAATATTATATTTGAAGTTCGAGCTTAAGCAATAAGACAACAAAGGAGATCAAGGGGATACAAACTGGAAAGGAAGAAGTGAAACTGTCTCTACTTGCAGATGATATGGGAGTTTACATAAGCGACCCAATAAACTCTACCAATAAACTCCTACAGCTGATAAACACCTTTGGCAAACTAGCAGGATACAAGATAAACTCAAAAAAATCAGTATCCCTACTTTATTCAGGTGACCAAGACAGGGAGAAAGAAATCAGAGAAACATCACCCTTTACCATAGCCACAAGCAATGTAAAGTATCTTTGAGTAATGTCTACCAAACAAGTAAAAGACCTATATAATAAGAACTTTGAGGCTCTAAACAAAGAAATTAAAGAAGATACCAGAAAATGGAAAGATCTCCCATGCTCTTGGATAGGTAGGATAAACATAATAAAAATTAAGAGAAAACTGAACCCAAAGAAATATCCAGAGACCTACAAGAATGACCACAACTAACAATGGGAACAACAGTGAAAAGGCCTTTCCCTGATAATGAGATCAAGAAATAACTTATACACCATCATGGAGCCCTCATCTTGTAGCTGATGGAAACAGAAGCAAACACCTACAACTAAACACTGAGCTGGACTGGAATCCAGATGCAGAGATGGAGGACAAGACCAGGTTGCAGAAACACATAGATACAGCTTACTTGAATAGGGAGGAGCTAATGGGCCCCTAGAGTGATAGCTGGGAATCCAGCATAGGACTGACTCAGAACCCCTGAACATGGGTCTCAGCTAGAAGCCCTGAGCAATCTACGGGACCTCAGACAGTGGAACCAGGATATATTCCTGGTGCACAAAAGGACTTTGGGGGCACATCCCCCATGGAGGGATATTCCCTTAACCTAGAGACTGGAAAGAAGTCCTAGTCCCTATTCCAAATGACTTGACAGATTTAGATGGCTCCTCCTGGAAGGCATCACCCTACATGTGGAGTCGGGGGGCGGGGAGGATGGGAGGGTAGGGTGGTTGGGGTGCATGTGAGGGTAGGAGAGAGAGAAAGATTAAGGGAGGGAAGAAAGGAGAGGGACTGGGATCAATATTTAAAAAAATAAATCATTAATATAACAAAATTCTAATAATGGAAAAAAAAAGAAAAAGAAGTTAATTGGATTCTTATCCAAGTTGGGGACAGAGATTATTTTTTTCCTGGAGGTCACTCAGCTAATAGAAGTTTTAAAATGGCGTTTTTAGTTAGCTTTTAGGGGAAATTGTAAAAATAGATTTGAAAAATGTTTTGTTATATATCTACTATATAAACTTATTCAAATCTAATGACAGGTTATGATAGTAAGTACAGTATAGTCCCCGTGTAGAGTATAAAGACTGTCTTTTGTTTTCTATACAGTTTACCTTTGAATTTGAAAAGTTTCTTTGTTTTATTTTACTTAAAGTATATTAAATACCAGTGTCTTCTGTGCCAAACAACTGACTGATTGTGGCTATTTATAAAAGACCATGACAGCTAAATTTGTTGAATGTAGATGTTCCTTCATAAAAGAGAATTAAAAAGTGCCATAATAGCCTCATGTCTTAGTAAACTCTAAAAAATAATTGAGATGACTGTCTACACATAGGCAAGGATCTCATAACAGCTCATGTGTTCACTTAATCATGGAGTTGAGCTCACCACAAGTAGCATACAACAATGTGGTTTGCTGCTCTATTGGATACTGATATAATAAAGAAGCATGGCATATGACTTCAATACCATTCTTCATAATGTGATCACATGGCATAAACAAAAATGGCAGCAAAGATTAAACTTTTTGGTCTCACTAGTGAGACTCCATTTTCTATTAGATTGAGAAGGTACAACAGACCTCCAAGTGTGAGGCTATTTAGAGTTTTATTTTGTCTCAATTTTGACAATTTTTGCATGACATTTTACTAGCTTAAAAAAAGTTAAAGAGTTCTCTTGACTGCATGCCTCTAATATCAGCCTACCAACAAAGGGGAGGTAACGTTTTGAGATTTGCAGAGGTTCACGGTTGCATATTGATAAAGCATGGATCACTGGGACTAGGAGGGTAAACATTTAGGTATTGGGCATACTGTAGCTAGTGGGAAGCTACTATGGCTAAGGAAGGACAACCTAACTGATCAAGGCACTGGAGATACAATCTCTGCTCTGCTTTACTGCCTACTATTTCTGCATGGCATCTCCAGACTAATTTTGCTGTGAGACAGAGAGACAGAGTGCTTTCATACCCTTCACCATTCAAAACTCCTTTTCTTCACACTGACCTGTTTTGTTTCTGTCCTGCAGTACCCAAGTGTCCTTTCAGCTTTGAGTTACAGCAAAAGAAATTTAAGAATACACCACCTTCTGAGTTCTTTTAGATGTCTGCTTATTGTTATGTATGTTCAATATTCCCTAAATTATAGAGGCTCTCCCAATTTGGATAGTTCTCTTCAAAAAAAAAACTATCACAATGAATGCTTATAATATATGCTTATATGCTTCCTATGTAAATTTTCTAAAAATGTCATGTCATGTAAACTTACATGGGATCAGGCAGAGGGATTTCTCCCCTTTCTATTTCACCATATGAACCTTCCCTATCCCCATTAACCTGTCTGGAACTCTCTGATCCAAAGTCCTGGTACTTTTTTTTTTTTTTTTCACTAATTATTACTTATTCAAACTGCTGAGATATTCTGGAGATTCTTCCTCTGCATGTGATAAGAGGTACCTTAGTTGACATCACCACAAACACTAGGGCCTTAAGACATTATGCAACTTTTAGGAAAAGATTAAAAGTCCTATTTCAGCTCATGTGATTTGTTCCTGTGTTCAGCAATTTATATTTCATTGTTTATAAAAGATTCTCACAAACAGTTGGACTTCATAGCTGTTTTACAAATGATGAAACCAGGGCAGAGAACTGAAAATATGCAAGTTGCTGAAAGCAAGATGGGTGTTAGGATTCTTTAGGTTCCAGGGAGCAGAACTGGATCCATTTACAGGTCAGATTCACTCCAAATAAAAATTACTCAACTTTTTCCTGGCCTTGGGACTTCCTAACCTTGTCCTGGGACCCCCTTGGGAGCCCCTCACCCACCTTACACTTCTCCCATTAAGTACTTAGACCTAAGAGAAAAAAACTTAACCTTGTCTTCTGCTCTGCTAACATCTAGCCAGTTCTCAAAGAAATGCCAGAGCTCCATACTGTCAGGACTGCTATGAAACAACCAGCTACCAGGACATGGCAGCACCCCAGCTTTCTCAGATCCCCCCAAAGGAGATCTATGCCCCCAAGTCAGCAGGAAGCAATCTGGAGAACTCAATGTCCTTATTCCCTAACCTGCCACGCCCAACACCCATCTTTTTAATAACAATACAAGGTGGGAATGTTAGGAACTAGCAGCCTGCTGACCCCACCCCCAAGGATGGGCAGGATGCTCATGGCCATGTCTTCACTAAGTCAGGCTTTACCTGGCTGTCAGAGGACTCAATTACTTACACATGCACAAGCCCCCCCTTTTAAAGCAAGTGCACCAAGCCTGCCCCTCTCTCTTGCCCTCTCTTGCCCTCTCTTGCTCTTTCTCTTTGCCCCCCACCACTACTTTCAGTTGTCCACCAGCTAACCCCCTTTCTCTCCCCTCTCTCAATAAACTCCACATGGGCATGGAGTCTTGTGTTTGTGCTTTATAGGCATTAGCTGAAGCAAAAGAACAACAATGGGGAGAGCTACAAATTTAAATTCTGAACTGTGTTCTGCTTCCATTCTGTGCTGTACTGGGCTTCCCGTTGTGCCTTATTTTCTGCCTTTAATTGAAAATATTTCTTTTCTCACATAATATATCCTGATTAGAGTTTCTCTTTGATGTAATTTAAGAATAGTCGTACAAAAGAGAAAGAAGCCATGTAGCAGGGTTCAAGCAGAGGGGTTTTTATTAGGGAAAGGACAGGGAGACACACACACAGAGAGAACAGAGATAGGGAGAGAAAGAATGTGAGAGGATGTGAGGTGGGTAGGACCCTTAAAAAAGAGAAGATAGTGAATGTGCACAGGTGGTGCTCTTAGTGGCTGCAGCCGAGGATGTACTCTGTCAGAACCTCAAGGACAGGCCAGTACAGATGTCTGAATACTAACACCCTTTCCTCTACTTCTCCTTATTCCTTCCCTTACCCCCACCCAACTGCATATATTCCTTTTCTATCTCTCATTAGAAAATGGCTTATAAGGGGTAATAGTAAAATAAAATATAAAATGATAAACCAAAAAGTAATACACCTACATCAATAAAAACAAAATGAAAAAAATAACAAAAAATAAAATAAAAACCAGAAGGAAAACAACCAAAGAAAAGAAATAAAAGACAAAGGCTAACTTGTTCATATACCCAAGAATCCCATGAGAACACTAAGCCAGAAGCCATAACCTATGCAAAAGGACCTGCAGCACAAAAAGAGAAGAAAATTTATGTATGTGTATATTACATCATTTTATGTTATATTATATTATATCATATTTTATAAAAATAATAAAAACTAAAAAAGAAAAAAATAGGCAAAACCCCTACAAGACATTATGAGTCAAAAATACAGCAAAAATGCCTTTGAGTTCCATTTCTGTTGGGTATTAACTGCTGGGCATATAGCCTTTCTGTAAAAGTTGTTCAATCCCCTTGTGGGAAACTTAACTTTCATTTGCAAGTGGCTATCATTTAGAGATAGCTTTCTGAGTTAGGAGTAGAAGATGGGTCCACTTCTCCTTTCAGATCTAGGATACTATCAGTTACAGACTCATGCCTGCTACCTGAGTCTGTATTGCCTTCATATGTCCTTTGATCGTGTTGACTGAAAGGGCTTTGTTTTCTTGGTGTCCTCCATTCCCTCTGTCTCTCAAACTTTTTCTGCCTCCTCTTCCATGATATTCTTTGAGCCCTAAGGGAACAATTTGATGGAGTCATCCCTTTGGTTTGAATGTTCTGACTGTGAGTCTTTGTATTTGTTTTCAAGTTCTTCAGGAGGTAGCTTTTATGATGATGTTTGAGCAAGACACTGATCTCTGAGTACAGCAGAATGCCATTAAGATTCTTTTTATTGCTTTTATTTTTATTTTTTTTAAGAACAGTAGTACTTGGTTTTAACCTGGCTATCTAGGCTATGTAGTGTTAGGTTCTTGGTCAACCACTCAGTCTCTACTATAATTTTTATCTTGTACAGTTGGTTATAACTCAAGTCAAATATTGGTTAATTATTCCTACATGTTTTGTTCCACATTTGCATTAGCATATATTGCAGGCAGAATACCATTGCAGATTAAAGGGTTTATGATTCTAATAGGCACAGGAAACCATTGGAGGAAACTCTTCAAAGGAAATGACTGATGCTCTGGTAAACTTCATTTGGTGACAAGAGGCCTCTACTTGGAGCTCTGGCTACTAAATGATTGGTCATTTTTATTTAGATTCCCTTTATATGTGTGTATATTTTGAGAAGTTTCCATTACATTAAGTTTCAATATTATCCCTCAAATGGTCTTTAATTTTAGCTGTCTCTCCCTTATCCCCTTCCCACTTAGTGTTCCTATTCCAACCCTCCTGGTATCCATCCATAACTATCCAATTTCCCTTTCTTAAAGAGCTCCTTCTGTCCCCCTAGTTCCTTACTGTATATATAACATCTGTTGTTCTATGGATTAGCTCAGTTATTGTTGACTTAACAGACAATACCCACATAAAAACAAATTCTTTCTGAGTCTGAGTTACTTCACAGGATGATTCTTTATAGTTTTACTCATTTCCCTGTGAATTTTGTGATTTCAATATTAACTTTATGTCCATTGCTGTTTTGTGTGCGTATGTGTCTGTATGACGGTGTCAGACACTATAAGTGGAGTTACAGACAGTTCTGAGCTACCTTGTGGATGCTGTGAACTGAACCCTGGTCCTCCAGAAGAGCAGTCAGTACTCCTAATCTCTTAGACATCTATCCAGCCTAATGATTTCATTTATTTTTATTTACTTATTTATTTATTTATTTATTTATTTATTTATTTATTTATTTATTTTTAAAGACAGAGTTTCTCTGTACCTTTGGAGGCTGTCCAGAAAATTTCTCAGTAGACCACGGTGACCTCAATGTCATAGAGATCTACTTGTCTCTGCCTCCAAAGTTCTTGAATTGAAGGTGTGCACCACCACTGCTCAGCTTTGATCTTATATTTAACAGCTGAATAATACTCCCATATGTAAATGCATCATAATTTCTTTACCCATTTTTAGTTGAGAGACATCTAGTTTGTTTACAATTTCAGAATATTATGAATAGGTCAGCAATGAATATTATTGAGCAAAGGTCTCAATGGTAGGAGGAAGCATCTTTTGGTTATATGCCTAAGAGCTGAACCATGAGAGAGATCCATTCCCATCTTAGTGAAGAATTGCCACATTGATATCCAGTGTCTGTAAAAATTTGTACTCTCACCAGGAATGGATGAATGTTACTCTTACTCCATATCCTTGCCAGCATGAGCTGCCACTTGTTTTATTGATCTTAGCCAATGAGATGGATATAAAATTAAATCTCAAAGAGGTTTTGATTTGCATTTCCATGATGCCTAAGGATGTTGAACATTTCTTTAGAAGTTACTCAGCATCTTTTTGAGAAATTCTCTGTTAAAATCTGTAGTTCACTTTTTCTTCTTTTTATTAAAAAAATATATTTTTTCTTTTTTACATACCAACCACTGTTCCTTCTTCCTCCTCTTCTGCACTCCCCGTCTCCCCCCCCCCATTCCTACCCTCTATCTATTCCTCAGAGGTGGAAAGGCCTTCCTTGGGGAGTCAACAAAAGCTGTCACATGAGGACATGAGGTTGAGGCAGGACCAAGGTCCTCCTCTGCTTTATCAGGCTGTCAAAGTATCCATAGGGAATGAGCTCCAAATAGAGCCAGTTTATGAACTGGGGATAAGTCCTGCCAGATGCCCATTCAACAGATCAAGGCATATAACTGTTATCTATATTCAGAGGGCCTAGTTTGTCCCATGCAGGTTCCCCAGCTGTCAGTCCATAGTCCTGAGGTCCTACTAATTTTGGTCAGCTGTCTCTGTGGTTTTCCTCATTACAGTTTGACACCCCTTCTTGCTTATATGGTCCCCCCCCCCTCAAACTGAACACCAGGAGCTGATCCCATTGTTTGGCTATGGGTAACTGCATCTGTTTCCATCATTTACTGGATATAGGTTTTATGATCTGATTAAAGGGGAAGGTCCATTGAGATACCCTCTGCATTATTGCTAGGAGTCATAGTTGTCACTGTATATTCCTGAGAACTTTTCTAGCACTAGATTTCAAGATCTATGAAAATTTGTGTTGCAATTTTAATGGATATTTGATTGAATTTTTGATTGTTTTTGTTCGGTGATCCTGTTATTTTATTAATTCAACTGGTACATGAGCATACAAGATCTTTCCATTTCCAAACTATTCTTCATTTTTTTTCTTATTTTTTTTGAAGTTTTTATCATATAAGTCTTTCACTTGCTTGATTAGAGTTACCTATAGATAATTTGTATTATTTGAGACTATTATTAAAGGCTTTGTTCATTATTTCCTTCTCATTCCATTTGTCACTTATATATAAATGACTAATGATATTTGCCAGTTAATTTTGTCTCTAGGTGTTTTGTTGAAATTTTTTATCTTACACTTTGTTGAAAGTGTAAGAGTTTCCTGGTGTAATAGCACAGCCCACAAACACCCACATGGCTTCCAGAAGCAGCACAGAACATCAACCTCAACTTGTTCCCTACTGGTAGGTAGCACAGGATACAAATATCAGCATAGCCTCCAGCAGTGACATTACACCTATGTTCATAAGAGAAATTTGTCTCTAATACACTTTCTTTGTTGAGACTTTGTGTGGTTTAGGTATCAGGATAAACACATCCTCATAAAATCAATTAGGTGATATTTCTGCTACTTCTATTTTATGGAATAATTTGAGGGTTATTGGTGATAGTTCTTTTTTGATGTAGAGTAGAACTCTGTCTTATAACCATCTGGCCCTGACCTGTTTGGGTTGGGAGATTTTTAATTACTAAATCTATTTCACTAGGAATTATTTCTATTTAAATTGCATGTTATTTAACTTTGGTAAGTGATATATTTACAAAATCTCATCCCTCTTGATTTAGTTTTTTTTCTATTTTGTGTAGTACAGGTTTTTAATGTATATCCTTATAATTCTCTGGATTTCCATCTATTACATTGCTCCATTTTCACTTATAATTTTCTAAGTTCTCTCTTTGTATTTAGTTAATTTTGATAAGGGTTTATCTGTCTTAGTGATTTTGTCTATGGTCCACCTATCTGTTTCATTTATTCTTTATATATACGTATATATATATATATATGTATATATATATATACGTATATATAAAGAATAAATGAATATATATTTCTATCTTATTATGTATTGAGTCTGATTTTTCTTGCCAACTACTCTTATTGGGTGTGATTTCCTCTTTTTCTTCAAAAAGCTTTCAGGTGTGCTTTTAAGATCTTTCCAATTTTTCATGTAGATACTTGGTGCTGTGAACTTGCTTATTAAAATAGACTTTAGTTAGGGTATGTGGTGTATTAATTTTCAGTATATTCTACAAATTTCTTAATTCTTAATTTCTGTCAACCCATTTTTCATTTAGTACTGAATTTTTCAGTTGTTCGGGTTTTGTAACCTTTCTGTTGTTTCTGTTGTTGATATCTAGATTTAACCCCAAGTGATCAAATAAAATGCAGTGTGTATCCATGCAGATTTGTTTTATGTTTCAGTGTTTCTTCAGTTTTGGAGAAGTTTTGAAGAGGTACCATCAGATGATATTTTCTTTTATGTTTGGGTAAAATGTTCTATGAATATCTCTTAGGTATGTTTGGTTTATAATGTCAGTTAGTTTCAGAATTTCTCTGCTGAATTTTCATATGGATGATCCCTCTAGCAAGGAGTGTCATTGTGTGAGGACCAATGTATAACTTAAGATGTAGTCGTATTTCTTTTACAAAGTTGCTTGCATTTATATTATGGTGTATAATCTTAAAAATCAATATTGTCTTTTAAGATTTGTCCGTTGATGAGGATATAGTGTTCTGTCCTATTTCTTCTGATTAATTTTGGTATGAAGTATATTTTGTCAGATATGGAAGTAGCTATTCCAGCTTGATTCTTAGGTCCATTTTATTGGAATATCTTTTTTGACATTTTTATCTTTAAGTGACTTCTGTCCTTGATTTGAAGGTGTATCTCTTGGATGCAACAAAAGGATGGATCCTGTTTGGCAACCATTCCCTGACACTGTAGCTTTTTTCACCAAGGAATTGAATCCATTTATATACAAAGATATCAAAAAGCAAATTTTGTTATTTTGTTGTTATGGTGGTGGCAGTGGTGGTGGTTGAGATTGTGGTGATAGTAGTTATAGTGTAGTGTATATATGTACATGTTTAACCTCTTTTAAATAGATGTTTGTTTCTTATTTAAACTTTTTTTTTTGATGTGGTAAACCTATGTACATTGGAGTTTTCTTTCTAGCTTCTTTTGTAAACTGAATTTGTTAGTGTCCCAGGTTTTCCAGATGTCTTGTTCAATGGTTTCTTTAGAATTAACATTTTCTTAAGCCAAGTTATCAATTTCTTCTATCATGTGTTGAGATGCTCTTTTCCATCTCTTGTATTATGTTGGTCAAGCTTGTTTTTTTTTTCAGTATTAATTTTTTTCCTTTTAAAATTCAAATTAGAAACAATCTTATTTTATATATCAGTCCCAGTTCCCTATCCTTCCCATTCTTCCATGGCCACCACCAACCTTCATCCCATACCTCTTCTGCTCCATAGAAAGGGGTGAAGTTTCCTATGGGGAATCTTCAAAATCTGTCACATCATTTGGAGCAGGGTCTAGGCCCTCTCCCATGTGTCTAGGCTGAGAAAGTAACACTCTATGGGAAATGGTCTCCCAGTGTCCATTCATACACTAAGAATAAATGCTGTTCCCTTATCATAGATACCATAGACTTCCCAGGCATCCTGTAACCCATGTGCAACAGGTCTGGTTCTGTCTTATGCTAGTTTCCAAGCTATCAGTCTGGGGTCCATGAGCTCCATGAGCAGTTTTTGTGGGTTTCCCTAGCATGATCTTGACCCCTTTGATCATTACTCCTCCCTCTCTACAACTGGATTCTAGTAATTTGGCTCAGTGCTTAGTTGTGGGTCCCTGCTTCTATTTTTGAGGTTCCTATTCCAATTCCTTTTTTTTTTCCAGAGTTTTCAGAGTTTTGGTTTTTGTTATGATTCTATTTCCACTTCCATGTTCATTTCACTGTCTGTGTGATCATAGATTTCATTAAGGGATTTATTTGTCTCCTCTTTGGTGACCTCTATCACATTCATAAAGGCTGCTTTAAGGTTCTTTCCAAGTACTTTAGCTCTGTTGTAATACCTATCAGCTGCTGGTGGAAGGAGTTTAAATTCTAGTAGAGAAATATTGTCCTTTGTTTTATTAAATTCCACACCAGCCCCAGTGGAGACAGTGTAGCAATTGCTGAGAGAAATCTCAGTGGCTACCTGTCCAGAGGTTTGCACCACACGTGGTTACACCTCCTGGGGAAAAGCTGGGAAAAAGTGGTTCAGGACCCTGCAGGTGATTGCCTGACTGACAGTCTGAAATGGGTGCTAGGTGTATGTTGTGCTATGATAGCTATAATGTTTTTGATCATGGGTGCTTTGGCCTATAGCTCCACTGTTAATTCAGAGAAGCCCAGAAAACACTTATAGTTTCAGGGACTGAAAGAGATACAGACCAGCAATCAACAGATAGATGTTGCCCTAGGTCCTACAAATCCCAGGGCACCAGTTGAGACTTCAGGTGTCAGCCCAAGGCCTAATAAATTAACATACCTAAAGCTTTAGGAATTTGCCCACAAGATGCCTAATTAGCCCCACAGCAAAGCTGTTGTGGGATTTACTACTGAGTTTTTAGGGCCCTTAAATCAATAAGACAGCACAAGAGTTCTTATCAATGCTGTTAAAAGTTTACTGACCAGAGACAATGATTATTCTCTAAACTCAGTAAATCAAATCCCTGGTATGCTGACCACAAGCAGTCCAAAATAAACAGAGGTTCCCAACTACACACTTGCTTAGTTGTATTTACGATCTCATGCTCCAAAGTAATTGCTGACATTTCTATAGTATGTCTGTAAAATTTAAACTGTGGCCAAAGATCTGTTTCTTGAACTTTCTGCGTAAAAACCCGATGCTCTGAAGTAAAAATTGCAGCAGTTGCAAACCTCCTCCAGTGTGTTTGTGTCTGTCTGTCAAGCCAAAGCCACTTCTGACCTGTTCATCTGAGTCTTGGTCTCCCCGCAGACCTGTCACCCACTGAAAGGTCTGCAGCAATTAAATATGATTTTATGATAGCAAGTAAGCATCTCACTTTGGGAAGACTGTAACTCTAAGTGCTGATACCTGTATTTGTCTGTGTTACGTGGGTGTTTTGTCCTTGGTCCTATTGCTTTCCCTGGTTCTTAGAAAAAAATTTTGGCTGAGCCTTTCTTGGTCAGAAACTATTCTGGCATCCTAAAAGTGTGGCCACTGGGAGTTCTGACTAAAATGTGTTGCTAGACTTTGGAATGGGGATAGACTAGTGGGAAGGAACTGGAAATTTCCACAAGATGGGGAAAAGGAGAATGGTACACTAGGATCTACTAAGTCTCCTTGGAATAAGCAAAGAATGAAGAAAGGCTAGAACAAGCAATCTGCTACAAGTCTAGGGATGTGAAAGATTGCATGTAGAGAAGAAGTCATTAACCTACCTGCTTCTCTTCCTGTAGTAGCTACTAAGGTGTTCCTGTTGGAGTTGGGTCAGGGGCAAAGCAATGTGTTTGGGGAAGGAAGTTACAAGGAAAAGGAAATTTGGAGGGGAAAGTCTATGTGGCCCACTGAAGATAGTGGGGTGGAGGAGGGAAGGCTGCAGCATGTAGTCTGCTACAAAGGTGAGGATAAGACTTGAGGATTAGATTTTGTACAGGAATAGGAATGGGAAAGATCTGCTTTTAGCATACTTGCATCCCTGTTTGGACTGGCCTGTGAGTCCCATGTAGTACCAGCTGTGGGTAATTTCTCTCTCTCTCTCTCTCTCTCTCTCTCTCTCTCTCTCTCTCTCTCTCCATATCTCTTCTCTCTCTCTCGCACACACACACACACACACACACACACATTAAGTGTTCAGGTTGTCTGCATCCATGTGCAGGCACATGCATGCTATCTAATTAGCAATATGATGCTGACTTTAGCTGACTTCTCATACAAAGCTTCCAGGCATGTGCTCCTTATACTTAAATCTGATGTAGTAGATTAAATAGTTACCATATCTTCCTGACTCTGGTACATGGTCTAGCCAGATGTAGATTACATTTCAGTTAACAAAACACATATTAATTGTGATATTGAGAGAAAATTAACTGGCAATGGTGTGGGTTTTTGAAATAGTAAAGCTGGCTCCAGTAACATACCTTCTCCAAAAAGGCCACTCCTAATTATTTCAAAACAGCTCCACCAACTGGGGATAAAGCAATCAAATATTTAATTTGCCTTATAAAGGCCATTCTCACTCAAACCACTACATCACTTTTCCTCCAGAAGACCATCTGAACACTTCATCCCAGATGGCCTTCCTGGCACTGTCTTCCTCACTAGACTCTCCACTTTCAATCCTGCTAAGTCCTCTTCTCATTACCAATATTGCTGTAGAGGAAGAAAAGGACATGATTTCTCTACTCTAGGAAAATACTTTTGAATACTTAAATGTCCCTCTGTGTTCCAACCTAACTCTGCTGCCACCTAATCACTTTTACCTATCTTCTAGCTAATGGACCATCCAACTAAAGTTTTTTTCTTGCCATGATGAGAATTGTTTAGGACTTGGGACAGAAAGCTGGACTGGGGGTTTCTTTGCATCAATTAATCTCTCTGTTTCACAAGTTCTCAGAAAGTCTTAATTTAAAATCATCTTGACACCCTTTCATGATCAACTAAGTCCTTTGGCATCCATGTTGCATGATCCTTAACATTGTCACATAGGGATTGTGTCCTCCTCCAGGAACAGTGTTGATTCTACACCAATGGATCAAAATTAGCTCCAGATGAACACAAAACCTTAGGGATCAGGCACAGAAACTTCCTTAAAAATCCCTCTATTAGTTCTCTCCAATTCTCCCTCCTGTCTTGTTCACTCACTTCTTCCTATTTATCTTTATAATTATAATTTTATCCTGTGTGTTGAACTGTTTGCAGAAGTTCATTCTGGATCAAATCATGTTTTTCTACATAAAGTAGAGTAAAAACAATTTTCTTAGAATCACCACTAGAATAAAGAACCAACAGTAAGTGACCAGACAACACTACCCCTATCCTGAATATATGAATGATCTGAAATTGAAATAAGGAATTGTACTCCCCTCCAAAAAAATTCCATAAAGGAGACCCAAGAATACAAGCAATTGGATGCCATCACCTTTTGGAAAAGCAGCTGACCCCCCATCTCATCGCATGCCCTGGTACCTGAAGGGCTGCAAAAAGGACAATCTGATTTTCATCCTATTCTGGAGTTTCAAATCAAAGAACTCTTTTTTTCAGAAGAACAGTTTCTGGCTGTAGCAAGTCTATGCCCTACTCTTTCCCATACAAAAACTGTTTACAGACTTTGGGAGTGCTACCACTCCATGCAATAACACCTACTCTTACAACTGAGGTCAACTGAAGATTCATTCTTGCTTTTCCCTCTGCACTTCAATTTTTTTCTTATGGTAACTTATTTCTTATAACAATAATTCAGTAAGCAGGGTGTTGGTGGTACACACCTTTAATCACAGCATTCAGGAGGCAGAGGCAGATGGATCTCTGTGAGTTCAAGGCCAGCCTGATCTACAGGTAGTTCCAGGACAGGCTCCAAAAGCAATGCAGAGGAACCCTGTCTTGAAAAACCAAAATAAATAAATAAATACATACATAAATAAATAGATCAGTAAATAAAATAATAATTGAATAAAATAAATTACCTAGAGAGAAACTCAGCCAGAGACCACTACACTGACTTCACTGAGGCACTAAGGAAAGAAATAAAAGAAAATGCTAGAAGGTAAAATTTCTCATAGGCTTGTAGATAAGGAAAATAAATATTATAAAAATAGCTCTATCACATTTTCTTTATCCATTCTTCAGATGAGGGGCATCTAGGTTGCTTTCAGGTTCTGGGTATTAAAAATAATGTTGCTATGAACAGAGTTGAACAGATGTCCTTGTGGTATGAATGTACATCCTTTGGGTATGTGCCTAAGAATGGAATTGCTGAATTTTGAGGTAGACTGATTCACATTTGATAACTGTTGTGTTATATATTTTGCCATGTTAAGGTTAAAACCCTTCTTTTTATTTAGACAGAAAAGAGGAGATGATGGGAGATGTCATTGTATATATGTTTCTCATACTGGTTAATGAATAAAGCACTGTTGGCCAATAGGAAAGGAAGATAGGAGGGACTAGGAAACAAGGAGAAAAGAGGAAGTAGTAAGTAGGAGTCAAGATGGAGAGTCTGGAGAAAGCAGAACTGCCATTCCTCTGCTTTCAATAATACATAGAAATGAGTTAATACTTAAGATAGAGGTAGCCGATAAGAAACAAGTAACTGGCCAATAGCATAATATCAAATACAGAATCTCTGTACGTTATTTGGGGCTGGCGCTGAGGCGAGACAAGACCAGCGGCAGGCGGAAAAACCTTACTCATTTCAGATCTGAGCAAGTGGAAATTCAAGAACCCAAGTCTGAGAGCTGGTAAATCATTCTAGGACTGAACCAGGGCCCCTGAATATGGGTATCAATTGGGAGGCCTGGGCAGTCTATGGGACCTGCTGCAATGAAACCAATATTTATATCTAGTACACAAATGGGCTTTGGGAGCCCATTCCCTATGGAAGGATAATCTCTCCACCTAGATACATGAAGGAGGACCTAGGTATTGCCCCAAATGATGTGTCAGACTTCAATGATCTCTCACGGGAGGCCTTATTCTCCCTGTGAAGTGGGTGGGAGTGTGATGAGAGGTTAGTGCAGGGCATGGGAGGACAAGAGGGAGTGGGAACTGGGAGTGGTATGCAAAATAAGATTGTTTTTAGTTTAAATAAAAATTTATTTTAAAATATAGCTCTATCACTAAAAGCAAAGTACAAAATTTAAAATGCAACATAGATCAAAATCCAGAAGATATTCTTCATTTAACCATAAAGACAAATCCTTAAAATGTAACAAAAACACAGAAGACCTTGTAAAGCTAAAACAATTCTTTAGTAGGCAGAGGAATGCTTATAGTATAACAATACCAGATCTCCAATTATATTACAAAAACATATTTTAAAAACAGTATGATACTGCATAAGATATATCTGTGTATACATAAAATAATAATAAATAAGCTAAATTAAAGCCTGACAATGATAATGACTTATTTTTTTGAGAAAGTTTTCAAAAACATTGGAGAGAAATCCAGTCCTCTCTGCATTGTATTGATGAAAATGAATTTCTGTACGTAGAAGAATGAAACTAAATTCCCACCTTTTTCCACCTTTGCATTTTTATTTAAAATTTTTTCACGTGATATTTTCACTATATTTTCCCCTCTCCCAACTCTTCCCAGATCTTTCTCACTCCCTGTATATCAACTGCATGTTATTTGTCCTCTCCTTGTTCTTTCTCTCTCTCTCTTTCTCTCTCTCTATCTCTCTTTCTCTCTCTCTCTCACACACACACCACACACACACACACATATGCACATAAATACAAACAAAAACAATAAAATGAAACACCCCCCCAACAAAAACAATAAGAAAGTTCAGTTCCCAAACACAACAAACCAAACCAAAATGAAAACGACAAAGTACACACACACACACACACACACACACACACACACACACACACACACACACATTTTATATTGTTCAACTACTTCTAGGAATCATGAGGCCTGCTCTGGAGTGTGAATGATATACCTGGTATCACTCCATTGGAGAAAACTGTTTTTTTATTTTTTTCCTTTCCCATCAGCTACAAATTGCAAATAGTTTCTTAGTAGGAGAAGGACTTAGGGTCCACTTATCTTTCTCTATGCTGGGATTGCTTCCAGTATTCATTTTTGCAGGTCTTGTTCCTACTGTCATAGTCTCTATGGCTAATGTGTGTATCTCCTGTGGCTGAAAGACAGTTTCCTTGCAGTTAGTCAGCACCTCTTCTTAGTACTTTTGTGTTCTCTCTTCTATTTAAATTCCGGAATCTTGTGGGAGATGTGATAAAGACATCCCACTTAGAATGTATTTCTTCAAAGTCCCCCATTCTTGGTATATTGTCCAGTTGTGGGCCTTTGTGTTAATCACCAACTACTTATCTGGTGAGGGCTAAGCAACGCATTGATTAATAAGTAGAACTGTAGAGGACACAAGGATCTTGTACCCAAAATAAACACTAGGGAAACCATCAATATTAAAAATGAATTGTTATTCCTTAAAAGAAAAATGAGCATAACATATTTTCAACCCAGAATGCTGGCAATGGATGTAAGTAATAGCCTGGTAGTCTGAATTATCTGTAGGACCAGACAATATTTCACTTTCCCCAACTTTTCTGTTTGTCTTAGTCATTCTCCTTAAACCCTTGAGTATTGTTCCTACCTTTTTTTATGGGAGAAGTCATATGTACTTTGTAGAGTTCAATGCAATGATGTCTTAGGCTTTGTTTTACACACATTATTGAATTAGATATCACGAGGGAACTTTTTGCCAAAATAGTATTGTTTTGAAATATGCCTAAAATAAACTCTCCACTATCAGACTCTAGAGTTTTGAACCAACCTCATCTACAGAGTTGTGTTGAACCAGATTACTTTCTTGACTCACATGGATTGTTATTCTATTGGCCCTCATGTTTCAAGGACTTCCACATATAATATGGTATTAGGAGTCTTGTATTTGTAGTGAAATATCCACCCAGCCTGCACCTGTTGCATTAACCATGCCTATTGGGGGCGGGGACAGGTGAAGACTTGACCTGAGAGAACTAGGTCTGGGGTCGAGGACCTCAGAGTTCTCTCTTGCTTCCTGGTGAAGAGAGATAGCATCCGGAGGCATCCTTGGGACAGGAACCGGCGGGACAAACCCAGTGGCAGGAGGAAAACCTTAATCCTTACAGTCATCTGTCTCTGTTGTAAGTTATTTCTCCATGAATAAATATCTATTCAGCCTATCTGTTTTCCCCAATCCTTATTTTTCCACGATATTTATCTCTGTATTTCTTTAGCAAAATCATATTAATAGTTTTTCTTTAGTACCCACGACCTGTCAAACTTCAGCTTCTTGGCCAATTTAGCTGTGCTAAATATGAATTCATTCTGATGGAGTGTTCCTTATAGGCAATTAGAAAATACTTTGTTACCCCCATATACTATGCTATCATTACACCAATATATCTTTCAATACTTCTTCTCTTTTCCAATACCTTACAGCACTGTGAATGCTAGTCAGTAGGGCTGAAGTTTATAGTTGGAGACTAATTCAATTTCTCTGTTTTTGGTTATGTAAAAAGTGGGGTCTTAAGGAATTGAGCCTCATCTTCAGATTATGGAAGGCATCCAATAGCCCTGGAACTAGACTGATAATTGAAGGGGATGTCTATAGGACCCTCTTGGCAATGATTCAACAACATGTAATCAACTTCTAGTACTGTTGGTTTTACTTGATATCGTGTCTCATGTGGGCACTATCTAACCCTTATATAGTGACTACTTTTAAATTCCATAGATGCCTACATACACATACATATATGATATATGTATATATATGTATATATACATATATATGTATGTTGTGTAGCGTTAATGAAACATATGGAATTTAATATAAATTATAAATATATAAATTATACACATACATATGAAAACTTCCATAGTAGTATGTTTCCATTTGTCTTTTCAAAAGGAGAATAGTGTTAGTTTTCCCTTCACATGTTTTCTTCTTTTATCATCTCCTCCTCCTCCCAATTTAATATTCCCACTCTAGATACCCCTTTATACGTTTATGAAATTATATTTTATTTCCTCTACCTTGGAAGATGCTCCATCTCCTAGTTCCTTACTACTTATCCAAATACTGTGATTATTCTATTTGAAACACATGTATACATATCTTAAAAAATAATACCCACACATAAGAGGAAATGTCCAATATATTTCCTTTTGTTTCTCTCTTAAGATCATTATTTCTAGTTCCATTCATTTAAATTTCATAATTTAGTTTTTTCTTAAGAAATGAATGATACATTGTATTAATGTGCTGTATTTTCAGTATCCATTCACTGTTGAAGGACATCTAGTCTCTTTTCTATTTCCACCTACCACGAATAGAGCAATAATGGACACCTATGAGGAAATATCACTGTAAAGAAATGAAGAGTCTTGGTATATACCCAATACTGGTATAGCTATACCTTATAGATCATGTTTACAATTTTGAAGGACCATGACATTGACTTCCACAATGGCTATCCCAGTTTGTACCAGCATGCCATTTTTATTAGTAATGCTCTATAACGCAACTTGAAATCAGGGACTGTGATACCTCCAGTACTTTTTTATTATTTAGAATTGTTTTAACTATTCTATGTTGTGCCTGTGTGTGTTTCTTTAAGAAATTTAAGATGTTTTGGATAATTTCTCTGAATAATTGTGTTTGATATTTTTGTGAGAATTTTATAGATTGTTGTTGGTATTAATCCTAACTTCTCCATGAACACGTAAGATCTTTTTATGTCTTCTTCAATTTTTCTCTTCAATGTCTTAAAGTTTTAGAGTGAACACAAGATATATTTTAGATTATTGTGAAAGTTACTGAGTTCTTGATTTTCCTCTCAATATGTTTGTCACATGGACATAGGTAGGCTATTGATTTATATGGGTGGATTTTGTCTTCCACCTACTTTGCAGATAGTGTTTATCAGAAGTGGACATTTCCTGATGGAGCCTTTAGTACATAGAATCATATTGTATGCAAATAATAATTCCTTATTTATCACTCTGCAAAATAAGTTCAGAATCGGTCAAAGAATAAATGTAAGATATAAAACTTTGAACAGGCATGTTTTATTTTCTTTTATTTGGTTTTTTTTTTTTTTCTCTTTCATTACCAGAAAAAATCTCAAGGACTGGTGACACTCCCTCAAACAACAGGTCTTCTGCCCAGAAAAACAAATCATGGGATTTTTTACTGACAGTATCAAAGGGAGTTAATATTTCCTGTTAGGGGATATTAGGAACAACTGAGCCAGGTGCTATCCAGAAGGAGAATGGAGATCTCTGGGATTGCAATAATTGGGGGTTGTCATTCATGTTAAAAATGTTAAAAAAATTTTTTTCTAGAATTATTATTCTTTGCAAAATATTTTTGTATGTCATTAAGAAAAATACAAAGTAGTTTGTAAAGCTCTTATTCATATAGTTTATCAAATATACTGGATTGTGGCATGTAGAAAATTGCAGATTGATCCAGATCTATCATCATATACAAAACTTAAGTCCAAATTTATCAAAGACTTCAACATAAATCTAGCCAAACTGAAACTCTTAGAAGATAAAATGGGAGTTATCCTTGAATGAATTGGTAAAGGAGACTGCTTCCAGAACACAACATCATTAGCACTGAGACTACAAAAAAAAATTAATAAATGGGACCTCCTGAAACTGAGAAGCTTCTGTACAGCAAAGCACACAGTCAACAAGATGAAATGTCAGCCCACAGAATGGGAAAAGAGCTTTGTTACAAGTAGGTTTTTCCTGTAGCTGGTCTGGTCTCACCACCACACCAGCCCCAAATAACACACAGAGACTCCATATTTGATATAACTCTGTTGGCCAGTTACTTATTTCTTATCAACTAGCTCTGTCTTAAGTATTAACCCATTTCTATTAATCTAAGTATTTCCACGTGGTCTCATCTTACTGGAGAGTGGGGGCCGGCATCTGCTCTCCATGTTGACTCCTCCTTACTACTTCCTCTCTCCTCCTTTTCTCCTAGTCCTGCTTATCTTGCTTTCCTATTGGCAAACAGTGCTTTATTCATTAACCAGTATGAGAAACATATTTATAGAATAACATTTCCCAACAGAGCTTCACCAACCCCACATATGACAGAGAGCTAATTTCCAAAATATACAAAGAACTAAAGAAGCTAATTACTAAAACACCAAATAATCTAATTAAAAAGTGGGGAACAGAACTATAGAATTCTTAATAGAAGAGTCCAAAATGGATGAAAGACACTTAAATAAGTGTTAACATTCTTAACCATCATGGGAATGTAAATCAAAACAACTCTGAGATGCCATCTTAGTCCTGTCAGAAAGGATTTTAAAAAAAAGAAAAAGAAAAAGAAAAAAAACAAAACAAAACAAAACAAAACAAAGACAGCTTATGCTGGAGAGGATGTAGAGAAAGAGTAACACTCCTCCACTGGTGGAAGTGCTAACTTTCACAGCCACTTTGGAAATCCCTATGGTTGTTTTTCACAAAATTAGGATCCAGTAATTCCACACTCAGGTATAGACCCAAAAGATGCACATTCATGCCACAAGGACATCTCTTCAACTAGGTTCATAGCAGCATTACCTATAATAACCAGAACCTAGAAGCAACCTAGATGCCCCTCAATTGAAGAATGGATCAAGAAAATGTTGTACATTTACACATGGAGTACTATTCAGCAGAAAAAGTAAACAAACAAAAAACACAATGGAATCTTGAAATTTGCTCGCATATGGGTGGAACTAGAAGAAACCATCTAGACTGAGGTAACTCAATCACAAAAAGATAAACATGTTATGAACTCACTCATAAATTGTTGTTAGGCATAGAGCAAAGGATTAGCATCCTACAATTTACACCTCCAGGGAAGCCAGGAAACAAGAAGTACCCTACAGAAACATACATGGTCCTCAGGAGTAGATAAAAGAGACAAAATTTTCTGAGCAAATTGGGAGCACAAGGAAGAGAAGAGTTAGGAGATAGAGAAGAGGAGAAGAGGAGAAGAGGAGGGAAGGAAGGGCATGAGTGAGCTGGAAGATTGAGTCAGGGGGATAATAGGAGAGAGTAAGAAAAGAGATAACTTAATAGAGGGAGCCATTATTGGTTTAAAGAGAAATCTGGCACTAGGGAAATGTTCAGAGATCCACAAGAATGACCCCAACTAATTATCTAAGCAATAGTGGAGACGCTACCTTAAATGCCCTTTCCCTTAATGAAGTTGATGAATACCTTATATGCCATCCTAGAGCCTTCATCCAGTAGCTGATGAAAGTAGGAGCAGAGACCCACAACTAAGCACAGAGCTGAACTGTGGGAATTCAGTTGTAGCGTTGTGGTGCGCCCAGCCCGACCCGCAGGACAGACAGCAAACACACGAGGATTCTTCTCAGATCACACTTTATTGGAGCACTTCTTGGATGAAGGAAGAGCTGAAGGTGAGGGGCCCCGGGGAGGAAAAAGCAGCTGCTTATATATGCTACTAGGCAACGGGTCGCAATCTCATAGGCTCAGAGGACCTCGCCACAGCATTGGCACCACGGGATTGGCTAGGGAACGAGCAAGCGCACCGGAGTACTACCATCAGGCAGGCATATGCCCAAATAAGGTAAGGCACTGAGGGTGCAAGAAGGAGGAAGTTCGCCATCTTGTAATGGCGTTATGTTGGCGGCTGCCCACAGTTCCCCCTTTTTATTTTAATATGAGCAGAGCAATGAAAGATGGTCTTATTCCCGTTCAGGTCCTCACCTCATGATGTGAAGACCGATCAAGGGACGCCGTAATCATAGATGGCACACCTTCTCCCGTGCAATGGAACCTTTACTTTGTTCCTGGGAGGTGCAAAGGCTATGTCATCCGAATCTCCCATGTGCCTTCCCCAGTGCAATGGGGTGATATTATTCCCCAGGGGGTGCAAAGGCCACGTAGAGAGGTCCTATCTGCTCTTTAGGGGAGGAGCAAGCAATCTTGACCCACATCAACCCTAGTGCAATGAGCCTTACAAGGCTCTAGGGGTGCAATGGCTGTGGGTTAGAGGTATTATTCCTTAAGGGCTGTAAGCCAAGCCTGTGGAGACACTCCAGAATCCAAGGCCATAAGGGCCCGTGTAACTAATTTTTGATCCCTTGTATGTTGGGCCCTGAGTCTACAAATGAGCCAGAGACAAAAACATCACCCGGCAATAAGAAAAATGCCAAACATCCCCACCCCCACCCATTCCTTAAAGTGGGAAAAAGCTGAAGCAATCCAGGATGAAAATCCTCCTGCGAAGGAAAGGTCCACTCAGGTGGCATTAATCTTCATGATCTCTTGTCTTAGCTGTTGATCCAATTCATCAAACTTTTTTGACTACTTTTCTGCTAGATATTGGGACAGATTTCGAGATAATTTAGCAGCATGGGAAACATTATGGAAAGGCACACTAGTTATACACAATCCAGGATTTTTCCATTCACAACCTAATTGAGCTAATTGCCAAAGTGTATCCACTTGTTCTTGCACCAAATCTATCCTTTGATTAAGAATCATGATGCCTCCTCTTAATTTACCATTGATTTCAGTTTTAAGGACACATAACATTAACTCTTTATTTGGATCGAATCTCCACACTTGTGCCATTTTTAGGGCTTTCTCAACTTTGTTAATGGCTTCCTTTGTTGTTGGAGTCAATTGCCGGGAAGAATTGATATCAGGATTTCCCTCTAAGGTTTTAAATAATGGAAGTAACTCAGCTCTTGGTAATCGCAAAACCCTCGTAACCAATTAATATCACTTGACCCTAGCTTGTGTGTGGGCTCTATCCGTAACATGGGATCTGAAATCTAAATATTGCCCCGTGGAAAGACAGGCTTTCGCTATCTCAAACCAATCTGCCGGTGTCATGGCTTGAGAAGCTAATCTGCTTAATAACGCCCCAGTATAGTTGGCATTCACTCCATATGTTCTAAATCAAGATCATTAAATTCCTCCTGTAGGTTCGGGTACAGCCGCGGAGGTTCCTCCTTTTTAGATGTGGCACCTCCTTTCTTTTGAGGTTTTTTGTTCCTCAAAGGCGCTAACTTCTTAGTATATGACTCAGTAGAGTCCTTGGATTTTTTTTTTTTTTTTTTTTGGCCGAGTTACAGTTGTGGTTTTCTTAGACGTCTTTTCCTTTTCCTTTTTTATCTTATGTTCCCTCTCTTCCCCTTCATATGTGTCCACCTCAGATACACTGTCCTGATGATCCCACAATACCTTACGGCCCTGATCTATTAACTCTTCGCATTTTCATCCTGTAGGCAGTGAAGTATCAGTCTCCACATCTCCATGGTTTCTCTTCCTAATTTATTGTCCCGCTTTGCCTGTTCCAGATCTTGCCCTAATTTTTTTCAGCATGTTATGTTAAGATCCCCGGAGTTCGCGAACCATGGAGCATGCTTATCTATGTCTGCTAGTTCCTTCGCTATAAACGATCGAGAGAGCGGGAGCCCTCTGTGCTTAACCAGCGCTTTGACCCGGGTGAACCAATCCATTCCACCTGGTCCCGCACCTAAGGTGTTTTCCATCGTATTCACTTATCTACGTGAGACTTATCGATGGGGGAAATGCCGATTTATCTACACCGGACTTGCTTTCATTTTAACACCAACACAAGCACTCCTGTCCTGGGCAATCGCAACGAAGGCACAAGCAGCAAGCTAATATTACTATCATCAGTAAAACAAATAACAGGGCGTACAAACCTGGATGCAAGACAATACCAGAAGCGAACATCACAAAAGGAAGGGAACTTACCGGTACCGCCGCTCCATGTGTTGAGTTCTGAATCCTCTTCGGCCCCTCACTCGGTCCTGGGTTTCGGCACCAGATGTGGTGCGCCCAGCCCGACCCGCAGGACAGACAGCAAACACACGAGGATTCTTCTCAGATCACACTTTATTGGAGCACTTCTTGGTTGAAGGGAGAGCTGAAGGTGAGGGGCCCCGGGGAGGAAAAAGCAGCTGCTTATATATGCTACTAGGCAACGGGTCGCAATCTCATAGGCTCAGAGGACCTCGCCACAGCATTGGAGCCATGGGATTGGCTAGGGAATGAGCAAGCGCACCGGAGTACTACCATCAGGCAGGCATATGCCCAAATAAGGTAAGGCACTGAGGGTGCAAGAAGGAGGAAGTTCGCCATCTTGTAATGGCGTTCTGTTGGCGGCTGCCCACATAGCGTGGGAGGAGTGATGAACAAAGAGGTCATGACCAGGCTGAAGAAATGCACAGAAACAGCTGATCTGAACAATGCAATGCTCATGGATCCTAGATTGACAACTGGGAAACCAGCATAGGAAGGAACCAAGCCCCCTGAACGTGGATATCAGTTAGGTGGCCTGCACACTCTATGGGGCCTCTGGTAGTGGACCAGTATTCATCCCTAGTGTACCAATGGACTTTGGGAGCCCATTCCCCATAGAGGCATACTTTCTCAGCCTAAACACATGGGGAGGTCCTAGGCCCTGTCCTAAATGATGTGACAGACCTCACCTACCCTGTGGAAAAGGAATGAGATGGAGTGGTGTCAGTGGAGGCATGGAAGGATGAGAGGGTGAGGGAATTGTGATTGATATGTAAAATAAGAAAGGTTTTAATTTAAAAAGAATAAAAATTTATCTCTCCATATAGAATGGGCTCCACTAAGTCAGCTTGTGAATTGAAGTTAGATGTTGTATCCATTACCAGTGGCTTCATATATTGTCCCAGCCACATCATTGTTACCTATACTAAGGCAGTCTAGTTCGTTCTTATGCAGGTTCCCCATTTGTCAGACTGAGTCCGTGATCTCTTATTAGCTCTAGTCTGCTGTTTCTGTGGGTCTCCATAGTAGACACAAGGGTATGGCGGTTAAGGTGGTGCCTTGGTCCTGCCTCAAGGAAATGATGGGACAGATTTAATAGACTTCCTAGGGTAGTGTTTACCCTCTTCAAGGAACAGATGGGTAGTGGAGTTGGGGAGGGGAGTGGAGGAGCTAGAGGAGAGGAGGGAGAGAAACTAGGATTGGAATGTAAATATAAGTTAAGAAATTTAATAAAAAAATTAAAATTTAAATTCAAGTTAAAATTCACCTCTCCTGATAGTAACGGAATAAACTAAAATTTAAACTGTCATATTATTTTTAAAATTATTTTATTTCTAGTAGAGCACAGTTAATTCAAACTAGCAATTGTTCTGCTGGGTGTATGGGAGCAAGCCACCACACCCAGTCTAAATTGACATTTCCAAATTAATTATATTCATCTAAATATATCATCACTTTGGGGGCAATTTGAAATATCAAACCTGGTTGTTTAGTTCCAAAACAAATGTATAAAATAGTTTTAATCAAGTTAACATGTGTAAAGTCCATTTGGTTTAGTCTGAGCCAATATAGATAGATAATAACTCCTCCTAGTTGGTCCAAATATTAGTATAGTGGGTTAACAAGTGATACAAGGAAAGAAGCCTAGAATTGTCAATAGTAATTTAAGCTTTAGTAAATATAACTGTTTTATTAAGAGACATAATAATGGTATTTATAGTGGAGATATTTTGAGATAGATTTCAAAGTAGTAAGTTTGTTTTTTTAATATTTATATTATATTGTATTATTTCTTGAAGTGTTTTTTCTCTTTAATTTACAAATTTGAAATAAATTAAATATGAAATGGTTTTCGCTGTATTTGCAGTGATCCAGGAACCACTAGATGGCAGTCATTACCTTATGATGAAACAAGAATTTACTTCCAAGTTCATAATAATAGCAGTTTCAAAATATTTACAGTGAAAGACGATGTCTTTTTAATACATATCTAACCACAGAACAAGTTATTCTCCTTTTTGAGTAATAAAGCAATATTCACTCAAATGTATATTTAGTTAACCTATAAAATGCATATATAGTAATTACATACACAATATAAAATATAAAATAATTTCCTCTAGTGAAGATATCACAAAATTAGAATCAGTGTTAAACATAGAAATCACATCCAATCCCACATTCTCATAAAAATATGTTTTTTTGTGGTTCTTTAAACATAAGTTGCTCATCATTTTAACTTACTTCTTACAAAAGTCTGATTTCAGGAAAAAACAGATTCATACTGGAACTTTAGGAGCAAGTTCATTGCCACTTTCTGTAGCACAGAGTACTTTTTTGTCATCATAAAAATTCTAGACACAATAGAGAATTCAGAGAGAAAAATGAGAAAGAGAAAATGATGCTGTGTTGCCAGTTTTGTAGTTGTGAGCAGTGCCCATCCAAACATGGAAACAGACTTTCCTTAAAGATTTTTAGAGGGAAATGGTATGTGCTAGCATTTTCATTGTAGACTTATAAGAACCTTAGTAGACTGCCAATCTTCAAAATTTTAAAGTGCTAACTAGGCATTATACCCAGCCCCTAAATTTAGAAATAAGTTGATGCAGCAGCAGACAGAAATGAGCACACAATCCTAAACCAGACCCACAAGTGCTTGAGTGAAATATATACTTATTTTAACATGTATACTGAGTTTTGGATATTCTGCTGACTGTAAACATACTCCTATAGGTTTCAAAAGAGCGCATTCCATTTTTCTGTGGTTAAAAATATCTGCCTTATAAAATGTGCTGGATATATGCAAATCCACACGCGATTGGTTTACAGAACAGTGAGGAAGAAAAGCAGAGAGACTGAACAAGCTGCAATTTCATCACTCAGCATGCACTTTTGCAAAATGTGTTTCAAAAATATCTACTGACATCTACATTACTGTCTCACAAAACTGTAATCTTCATGTACTATGTTAAAATAACTTAAAAGCATATTAATTGTGAATGTGAAAGTTGATAACTTTACTAATCCTAATGCTGGATAGCCCAAGGACCTAGGATAGGATAAAAAAATGACTGGAAAAAAATTAAATATAAAAAGTCAATGAAGTAATTCCCAATGATATTCTGTTATATTCACAGATTTGTGTCTAGCATAATTGTTGTAAGAGGGGCACTGGGGGAAGTAGACGATGGAAACTGTAGTTGGGATATAATATTTGAGAGAAAAAATGAATTTTTAAAATCTTCATAATAAAAACTAAAAAATGACATCATATAATAAAGCTAAAGCAATTTATAGAGTTTACACATAATTATTTTAAATTGATGACTTGTAAAATCCTGTACTTCAGAAGAATGTGGTTTCAAAGATACCTTGCAACCATTAGAGGTAATCTAGTTGCAATACAGGAAAAGAAACATTATATTGTATCCACCTTGCTTGGACAGATTATATGAACAGTATCAAGGTTGCTTGAAAAACTATAATAAAAATCTTATTTTAATAACTTTACTAACAGTGTAGAGATAATGGTGTGTCTAGATATTTATGAATTTTGTTCAGAAATTTTGTACTTTGTAGTTTTTCAGAACATCAATCCTAAGTGTGAGGAAAGAAACATTGTATCTTTGCTATTCATTGAATTCATGTAAACCTGAAATTGGAAAGATTGCATTTCCTAGAAAAAAGTTGTAGAATATAAACAATGGAATATTATTAGCTTTCAAGAGGTGAATTAGCAATGTAAAAATCATTATGAATTATTAGAAGGACAAGACTTAAAACACGATGAGGGAAGGCTGAATTCCCACAATCTTTAAATTGGGACATCTACTTCCTTCTGTCCTCTTAGGCAGACCTATTAGAATAATGCTTGACTTTTCAGTGGAGATTCAAAACCTACAAGGGCCCGGTCAAATGTTCTACAAACTCTAAAGAACCACAGATATGATACTATCCCCAGCAAAATTATAATTCACAATAGATGGGGAAAATAAGACATTCCACACTAAAACCAAATATAAGCAGTGTCTGCCTACAAATCTAGCTCCACAGATGACATTAGAAGGAAACCCCAAATAAAGAGGTTAACCATAACCAAGAAATTACAGCATCTATAATCTCAGACAAGCAAATAAAAAAAAGGGAAACACACACACACACACACACACACACACACATACACGGGGGGGGGGGGAGGCCAATGCCATCGCCACGACCACAAAAAAATTAATAGGAAACAAGAAGCATTACTCCTTGATATCTCTCAAAATCAATGCACACAATTCCCCAAATAAAATGGCATAGTTTAACAGACTGAACTTAAAAACAGGAACCCTCCTTCTGCTTCATTTAAGAAATACGCTTTGACATCAGGGAGAGATATCACCTCAAAGTAAAAAGATAGAAAAGCTATTACAAGCAAACATATCTATGAAGCAAATTGGCATAGCCAGTTTAATAGCTGACAAAAATAGAGTTCAAATCAAAGCTAATCAGAAGAAATAGGGAAGGACAATGCATATTCATCAAAGGGAAAATCCCCCAAAATGTATTGTAATGCACTAACCAAAAGGGCACAAACAAACAAACAAACAAACAAACAAAAATAACTATTATATTTTAAATGACCTATTGATCCTTACACACTGATAGTGGGAGAATTCAATAGCCTACTCTCACCAATGGACAGGTTTTCCAGACAGAATCTCCAGAGAACTGCTGAAACTAACGGTCATTATACGTCAAATGACCTTAACAAATATTTAGAGATTATTTCACCTAAACAAAAAAAGGTATAGCTTTTTCTCAGTACCACATGTTACTTTCTCCAAAATTAACCCCACATACTAAGGACACAAAGCAAGTATTAACAGACTCAAACAAAATTGAAATACTATCTGAGCACCTCACATTAAAGATAGATATCATAAACAACAGAAACAGCAGAAAGTTCATAAACTTATGGAAACTGAAAAACACACTTCAGAATGAAAGAAAAAAGTGAGTCAAGAAAGACATTAGGAAGGAAATTAAAGATATTCTATAATTGACTAAATAATATGCACAGCAGGGTAGTGGTGGCACACACCTGTAATCCCAGCAGTCAGGAGGCAGAGGCAAAGGCAGGCAGATCTCTGATTTTGGGTATAATTTCTGTTAGTATTTGGGCATCTCTACTGGCCTGCCCTTGCGGTTCTGAGAGAAATAATTTCTTCTATTACTTCTAAGGTTTCCAGTTTTGATATTAAGTTACTAATGTAAGATAGATCTTTTCATTTTTTTTCTATAGGCACTTGTACAAAGTCCTGTGTCATTTAGAACACAAACTTCCTAGTTTCCTTGTATCCCCTAAGTTTTCATATGCTGTGCCTTTTTTTTTTTTTTTCTGAGACAGGGTTTCTCTGTGGCCAAAATCAGAGGATGGAAAAAAATTTCCAACTCCGGTCTGAAATCAATAAAATAGAAATAAACAAGCAAAAATAATGAGTTGGTTCTTTGAGAAAATCAGTGAAATTTACAAACCCTTAGTCAAATTAAATAAAAGGTGGGAATAAAATACCCAAATAAACAAAATTAAAAATGAAAAATAGTTGTTCTTAGCACAGAATTGTGCCAGACCTTCAAAGGAGAGTTAATGTCAACACTACACAGATTATACCCCAATATAGAAACAGAAGAAATATTACCCAATTAACTTTTAAAGACCACATTTATCCTAGTATGCAAACCCTACAAAGAGCCAACTAAGAAAGAAAATTGTAAAGAAATTTACCTTCTAAGCATAGAAGTAAAACTACTCAACAAAATACTTGCAAACCAAATCCAATAGTACAACAAAATGATTACCCATCATGATCAAGTCGGTTTCATCCCTGGGATGTAGGAGTTTCAACATACATGAATTGAAAAATGTAATCCACCATATAAATAAACTAAAAAACAAAAATGTTATGATCATGTAGAAAAGACCTGTGACAAATCCAAAACCCTTTCATGATAAAAATTCTCTAGAGATTAGGGTTATAAAGAATATGCTCCAATTTCATAAAGAGGACGTATGGTAAACCCATAGCCATTGTCATCTTAAATGGAGAGAAAGTGAAATCAATTCCATTAAAATCAAGAACAAGAAAGATTGTCTACTCTTCATAACTATTCATTATATTACTTTAACTCTTACCTAGAGAAATAAGCCAGCAGATATAGATCAAGGGGATACAGCTTGAAAAGGAAGAAATGAAATTACATTAGTATACATAATAAACACTAAAAATCTCACCTGAAAACTCTTACAGCTCATAAACTTTTAGCAAAGTAGCTGAATACAAAATTAAGTCGCAAAAAATATACACAAATTTCAATAGACTGTGGGAAAAAAAAATCAGGTAAATAACACCTTCCAAAATAGGCTGAAATATTGTAAAATGTCATGTGGTAACTATAATCAAGCAAATAAAAGCCCTGTTGTGTGATAAAATCATTAATGCATTGAAGAAAAAATTTGAAGAAGATATTAAAACTGGAAAAATCTCCAGTTCTCAGAGATCAGTACAATTAATATAGTAAAACTGACATCCTATTAAAAGCAATCTACAGTCTCATTACAACCCCCATCAAAATTCCAACATAATTCTTCATGGACGTTGAGAGGACAATTTTAAACTTCATATGGAATTCAATGAAAAAGCAGGACAATAAGAATTACAATTCTTAGTAATAAGAAAACTTCTGGAGGTATCATCATCCCTAATTTCAGTGCTATTAGCAAACAACCACAACAACAATAATAATAACAATAATAATGCATTACTTTAGTACAAAATAGACACACTGACCAATAAAATCAAATTAAAGAACCAGAAATAAATCTATAAGCATATGTGAAACTATTATTTGATAATGAATCCAGAAATAGATACCAGAGAAAAGGGCAGCATCTTCAACAAATGATAACCAACTAGAAGTTAGGATGTAGAATACAAATAGATACACACTCATCATCCTATATTCAATTCAAATCTAAATGGATGAAAGATCTCAGTGTATATCCAAATGAACTGAGTCTGATACAAAAGAAATTGGAAACTGCCTTAGACTCATTGGCAAAGGAAAAAACTTTTTGAACAGAACACTGTTTACCCATGCATTAGAATCAGCAATTAATAAATGGAACTTCATAATACTGAGAAGCTTTGGAATTAAAAAGGACATGTCACTTGGACCAAAAAGGTGCCTACATAATAAGAAAACAATTTTAAAACTACACATAAAACATTGATCTGAAAGTTGAGTAATATATAAAACATTAAGAACTCAAAACTGTATCAAGAAGACAAATGACCCAATTTTTAAAAATGGGGTATAGATCTAAATAGAGAATTCTCAAAGAACTCAAGAAGCTAGTTACCAAAACACTAAATAATCAAATTTAAAAAGTGGGGTACATAACTAAATACAGAATTCTCAATTGTGGAGTCAAAAATGGCTGAAAGACACTTAAGAATATGGTCAACATCCTTAGTCATCAGGTAAATGCAAATCAAAACAACTGAGATACCATCTTACTCTTATCAGAATGGCTAAAATCAAAAACAAAGACAGTGTATGCTGCAGAGGATGTGTACACTACTCCATTGCCAGTGTGAATGTAAACTTGTACAAGCACTTTGGAAATCGGTATGACTATTCCTCAGGAAAATGGGAATTAGTCTACAAGATTCAGTAATTCCACTCTCGGGGAATTTACCCAAAAGATGCACATTCATACAACCAGGACAACTATGTTCAACTATGTTCATAGCAGCATTATTTGTAATAGCCATGACCTGGAAGCAACCTAGATGCCCCTCAACTGAAAAATGGATTGAGAAAATGTGGTACATTTACACAGTAGAGTACTACTCAGTGAAAAAACATAATGGAATCCTGAAATTTGTAGGGAAAAAAATGGGACTTGAAGAAACCATCCCAAGTGAGGTAACCCAGTCACAAAAAAGACAAACATAACCCTTCATCTAGTAGCTGCTGGAAGCAGAAGCAGGCACTCACAGCTAAACACTGGCTGAACTCCTAGAATTCAGTTACAAAGAGGGAGGAGTGATAAGAAAAGGGGTCCAGACCAGGCTGGAGAATCCCACAGCTGATCTGAATGTGGTCTTAGTTAGGAGGACTAGTATATGAATGGACTTTGGGGCCCATCCCACATAGACAGATACTTTCTCAGCCTAGACACATGAGGGAGGGACTAGGCCCTGCTCCAAATTATATGACAGATTTTAAAGATCCCTCTTGGAAAGCCTCACCCTCCCTGGGGAGCAGAAAGGGGATAGGCTGCAGTTTGGTGGGGGTAATGGGGGTGGATGAGAGGGTGAGGGAACTAGCATTGACATGTAAAACAACCTTGTTTCAAATTTAAATAAAAAAAGAAAAATTTAAAAGTGGAAGTTCAAATGATTAAGAAAGCTTATGGGTATGTTCAGCATTCTTTGCCACTAGGGAAATGCAAATCAAAACTATTTTGAGATTCCATATTAACCTTCAAATTGGCTAAGATCAATAAAACAAGTGACAGCACTTGCTGGCAAAGATGTAGAGTAATAGGAATGTCCATCCATTGTTGGTAGGAGTACAAACTCATACAGTCACTTTGGAAATCATTGTGGAGGTTCCTCAGGAAATGGTAAAAGATCCAGGTACCCAACTTTGGGCATATACCCAAAGGGTGCTTGATCCTATGACACACACAGTTGTTCAACTATGTTCATTGCTGCTGTATTCATAATAGTCAGAATGTCTAGATGTCCCTCAACACAAGAAAAACTGAAATCTGGAACCAATTTTACATTGGACTACTACTCAACCATTAGGAAAATGAAATGAAGTTCACAGTGAAATGGATGGAACTAAAAATGATTATGCTGAGTGATGTAACCTCCATCAAGAAACACAAACATTATGTGCATTTGCTTATATGTAGATATTAGCTGTTCAGTCAGTAATAACAATGACAGGTAGAACCACAGATAATAAGTATAGATTAAAGGAGTAGGAAGGTCAGATAGATCTCAATAGGGAAAGGAAATAGAATAGATAGTAATGAATGGAAGGGACTGATAAAACAGGAGGATAAATTGGGAGGGCAAGGGGAAAGAGAGAAGAATGTGTATACAGCTAAAATAAAGAGCCATTTGAAGTATACTATGGAACTCTAATACAGTAGAAGCTTCTCAAAATGTATATATATATATATATATATATATGATTAGATAATTTAAACAGAATAGTCTAATAATGGGGCTGGAAAGAACCTCAACTGTCCATCTCTTGTCATCAAATGAAGGATTCCAATACCAGGATTAGTTTACATGCAATCTAGTTGTTGGCCAAAGAGGTTCCATGGCAATCTCCAAAGAGCCCATCCTGTAGCCAAGGTTTTTAAGTTACTCCTCACAAAGTGACAGCAAGGTACTACTACTGGGGAAAATAGCTGTACAATGTATTAAAGATGGAATGTTAAGCTGGTGCCTACATAGAGGCAATAGCTTATATTCTAGCATCTTTAGCATAAGAAGGTACTCTGCAAGCTACCAAAAGAGAAGCCAACACCAACCCAGCTATAACCTGGGATAACTTAAGGCCCACTTCATGAGATTGAACCTATACTTAATACTGCTTTGGTGACACATATCCAAAGGCTAGCTAGCCCAATGACATAGGATAAAACCATATATTCCTGTCCTAAAATAGAATACATAGCAATAGACAGGATCTTAATGACACTCAGCCATAATCCCAGATTCCTCAGCCATCAGTAAAGCTTTTTTCTGCAGAGCATGGAAACAAATACAGATTCACATGCAGACATTATGAAGAGAGTGAGACATACTTTCAAACACTCAGCCTTCAAAGTGATGCCTTTCTCAAATTTCTTCCTCCAGAGGTCACAGAAACTTGAGGAGGCAGAACAGAAAGAGTGTAAAAGCTAAAGGGAAAGTAGGAGACAAGAAATGAAGACTTTTGAAATCAATAAGATTGAGGCACATATGTACTCAGAGACTAAGGCAGCAAAAACAGGGCTCATATGAATCTTTACAAGATGTGTACCCATAACAGAAAGGAGAAGTAGACACATGCTCCCATTCCTAACCCAGAAGCTATGTCAAATTCATAACCACTAGCAAATAAAACTTGTTTCCTCCAAGTAAGTCTCACTGGGGGAAACCCACTACATCTTTTTTAAGTTTTTAATTATTTTACATCTTAAACATAGCCTTACCTCCCTACTCTCCAACCACTCCCACCCATACTTCCCCTCTGTCCTTCCTTTCCCCAATTCATCCTTCCTCTTTTTCACTTAGGAAGGAGCCAACCTCCCATGGACATCAGCAAAGGAAGGCAGATTAAACTGCCTTAATATCAAGTACTCTTCCCCATATTCATGCTTGGAAATGCAATCCAACATGATGACTAGATTCCCAAGAGCCAGCCAAAGCACCAGGGACAGCCTTGTTCTTATTGCCAGGAGTCCCACTAATAGACAAAGTTTCACAACCATCACACATATACTGAGGACATAGGATGGTCCCATGCAGGATCATTGGTTGTTGATTTGGACTCTGAATTCCCATGATTCAGGCTATTGATTTTTGTGGGTATATTTCTGGTATCACTTAACCCTTGGCTTCTACAACCCCTTCTCCTTCTCCTCAGCAGGAATCTCAAAGCTATGCCCACAGTTTTGTCTTGAGTGTCTGAACCAGCCTCTATCAGTCACTGGATGAATTCTCTATACTGATAACCCAGGTAGTCATCAATCTGATCACAGAGGATGGCCCATTTAGGCTATACACCCACTATTGCTAGTAGTCTTAGTGGGGGCCATCCTTATAGACTCCTAGAATTTTCCTTACATCAGGTTTCTATCTGACTCCATAAAACCTACCTTTACTGTCACCTTTCTCATCACTCCTCCCCCTCTGCCTACAGTCCAACCCCCTTCAAATTCCAATGACCACTCACTTGATGGAGTTCTCTTCTGCCTAGTCCCACAGTCCTTAAGTCCCAAATAAATAATAGAGACTTGTTAATTGTAAATAGTTAGCCTATGGCTCAAGCTTCTTATTAGCTAGTTCACTCTTAATTATTAACCCATTTCTATTAATCTAATTATTTCCATGTGGCCTTTTCTAACCAGAGGAGAAGGCTGCATCATGTGATTCCTTCAGTGACTACATGGTACCTCTTCCACCACTTCTCCCTTCATCCTTTCCCCAGAATTCTCCTTGTCTTGTAGCCCTGCCTATAATTCCTGTGTAGCTACTGGCCAATCAGTGTTTTATTCATCAACCCATAAGAGAAACATATACACAGAAGTACATCACCCATCAACCCACTCCCAGTACTACCAGGAAAGTTCCTCCATTTCCCCTTGTGAGCTCCATGCATCCCTCTTTGGGATCCCTCTAGTTATTTAGCCCCTCTGGATTTGTGGATTCTAGCCTGGTTGTCCATCTACTATCTACTTATGAGTGAGTACACACCATGTCTGTCTTTCTGTACCTTGGTTACCTCACTCAAGATAATTTTTTTTCTAGTTCTATCATTTGCCTTCAAATTTTCTGATGCCATTGCTTGTAATAACTAAGTAATATTCCTTTGTGTAAATGTACCATATTTTCATTATCTGTTCAGGACAAGACAATCTAGTTCATGTCTAGGTGCTGTCAATTACAAATAAAGCTGCTATGAATATACTTGAGCAAGTATCATTTGGTATGATTAATTATTCTTTGAGTATATGCCTAAGAGTGGCATCACTGGGTCTTGAGGTAGATTAATTCCCAATTTCTGAGGAACTCTCTTATTGGTTTTCACAATAGCTGTACAAGTTTGCACTTCCACCAGTAATGGAGGAAAGCTTCTCTTATTCTACATTCTTTACAGACCTTGAATGAAAATTATTCAACTGCATGGGGAAAACAAAAATACAGGATAACTGACACAGTAAAAAGAACTGCTAGAGGTATCATCATTGCTGTTCCCAAGATCTACTACAAAGCTCTACTAATAAAAACCACATTGCACTGGCATAAAAACAGACACCTTGATTAATTGAATCTAATAAGACACAGACAGAAATCCAGTCACCTGTGGTCAACTGATTTTTGACAAAGCAGCCAAACTCTACAATGGAAAAAGAAAGCATCTTCAACTAGTGATGCTGGCATAACTGGATTGTCACTATGTAGAAGAATTCAAATAGTCAAATAGATCCATACCTAACACACTATCAAAAACTTTAAAATCCAGCTTCTAAAATTTTCAGTCAGGGTTCAAACACAGGAACTACAAATAAGCAAGGAACTAAAATCTGAGGGAAAAAGGAATTGACTCACACACAATTGCTCTTCTTCTTGTTCTTTATTCTTCTGTTCTTCTCTCTTGCTGTTCTGTTTCTCTGTTTATGTCTATCTCTCTATCTCTTTGTCTCTCCAATTCTTGTCTTCCCCGAGTTCTCAGGGGTACATTTGCAACAGTAATTGCTTTTACAAATCAATATGAGGATTGAATTTCTCAGGGTTAGCAAGGCAGATATGATTTATACATACAGCAATAAAGTAAATCTCCTAGGAGAAACTTTTAGCACCAATTACTTAGAGTTATAGGTCAAAAAGGGGGGTCCACATTTAATTTGCACAAGAAACAAAACCTGGTGCCTTCCAGTGCTCTAGCCTCAGTGGCAGCACAAGCCTTCAGGAGAGTTTCCTTTTCCCTGAGGGTGAGCAAATGGACTGATTACCTTTGTCTTTATCTTCTCAGGGGAATAGGAAGGAGTAGTAAATCTCTGAGCTAAATTCTTGAGCGAATACAACAAGAAGTTTAAGAATCTTTTAGTGCAGGGTTAATTTAGGTAATTGCTTCTCTACCTGCCAATGGCATGCTTATTTTTTTCTGTCTATCTGGGCAGCTATGAGAACACAAATGTGGATGTGTAGTAATTCTATGTCCTTGGATATTTGGGAATGTCTTTGATGGGATGCTTTTGTCTGGACCCTAAACATTGAAAAAAATGTGTGTAATTTTGTCACACATTTGCAGAGATATGCATAAAGGCATATCTCTGCAATTACAATGGAGAGGGAACAAGAATCTGATAGTGAAAAACAGGCCTCACACATAGCTAACGAATATAATCAGTGGATGAGGACCTGTTAGTTTACACATAGCTAGGGATTGTAATCAGTAAAACTCCAAATACCTGGGAGAAATTTGTTTTCAATAAATGATCAGATAGTGCTGAACTATGGGAAGTAAACACCAACTTTGTTATAAAAAGAAATAAGCCACACAAATAATCTACAACAACACACAGCCAGTTCATTCACGAGATTATAACACCACATACAACTTTGTACCTTTTAAGTTATTCATGAGGCAAAGGCTGTATAATTACTGTGTGATCTTGTGGCTTGTTGCAATTCCAATTCTGTTTAATAAATAATGTGTGTGAATTCACTGAGTAAAATATAACTGGAAAAATTATAATGACTTTGAAATTAATAAAGTCAATAATCTATACTGATGGAAGGTTGATGACTAGTTTAGCCATCTAGTAGGTAAATTGTATAAGACTGAAAAATATCTCTGATCTATAATAAGACAGGAGTAAAATAAAAATTTATAATCGTATAACACGATGTGGTTAAAGACATCTAAAAGTTGAAGTTTTGAGTTATAACAAAGGAAAATGCTAGTTGAGAATGTTAGTATCATCTAGTAGTCTTTGATTAATGACATTAATTTGATTGATCTGTATACTGATGAAGTATTGTTACATAAAGAGTTTATCTGATTTAGTGGTGAACATCTGTAGCATCAAGTCTATACTTGAAGTTGGCCTAATAAGTCAAATTTGTAATCAAGGCAATAATAAACCATTCTAGCCATGAGAAGGCAATACTAACTGTCTCAAAATATACATAGCAATATTTTCATAGTAGAACAATTGTCAGAAATACATATGGATATTGATAACATATACATTACAGAATCATGGATAGAATTTATACAATCAGTAATAGAACATTTTTAAAAAGACAGTTTATCCCTTTGGCTGTTCAATATTTTAAAAAGAGGGAGTGGCATAGGGGTGTAGAAGTTGCTTTCTGCTAATATGGGGCAAAATTGAAGATCTTCAAGTCTGGAAGGCTGTGTAAACCCAGGAATAGCAGGATGTTTTAGGCTCTGTAAGGCATGCAGGCAGTTTTGGAGTAGTATGTATCTGGAGAATGCCCCTCTGGAATGGGAGCTGGAGAGCAAGACACAGAGCTACAGCAGAACAGTGACCTTGGTCAGAGGAAGAGCAATCTATAACACTTTAAATGATTTTAAATCTGGTGGAACAAATACATATTAATGGGAGAACATAAAGTTAAGGAATTTTGGAGAGGAAACTTTTTTTCTTAGATGCACACTTGGAATGTTTAAGTGCACAGAATGTTTTAGAAGAGAGAAAGGCAATCCAGACCACGGAGAGAGGGAATAGGCAGGTGGGAAAACAAACTTTGGATCTGATGTTATTTTGACCTGTGATGATGTTGTAGGATCCAAATTGATCTCTTGAAGCTTATGAGAATCTTTCTTAAGAGACAAAATGTTAGTTATATCAGGTTATTGTTATTTTTAGTTTGTATTGAGATCCATGTTAGAGTCAAGGAGACTCATTTTTTGAGTCACAATACTGCTTTGAAAATATGAAAATAATTTTGCCTAAAAACATTAATGTTCCCTATATTAAATGTATGTAAATGAAAGAGATATTTCCACTAAAATTAGAAGAATTTTTAAGTTTTACATTTAAAAATTGGACAAAAGGAATATAAAATAATAAGCTTATGGCTAAACAGTATATTTACCCATACCTTTATAAGGAGCAATGATTATAGATGTTAAATTTACATTCTAAGTTATCTGTCTTTTTAACAGATAAGGAAAGGTAATTGATTCCAAAGTATACACAATTAAAATAGAGTCCTGGCAGAAACTAGAACAAGGCATGGTATGCTTATCATGAGAAGTTTAAACATTTTGAATGTCAAGGAATTAAATAAAAAATTGTTTTTACCTGTAACAGTATTTTTATAAATGTACTTTTGAATATAAAAGAATATATTCAAAGATTATTTGAATAATATTTATAAGATTAGTCAATTAGTCAATAATATGTATTTTTAATTATAACTTAAAATAAATAAATTGCATAGTTTATAGTTAAAATAAGTTTTTAACAGTTTACTTTTATCTAAATTATATAATATATTTACATAACACATATAATAAATATACGTTGCATGTTTAAACATGAAATATCATAATAATTAAATTATGCAAACATTTATTTAAATAATTATAAGACTGTGTTTCTTAACTATCTTTAATAGTTATGGGTTAAGTAAAGTTAATATTAATTGTTTATGAATTAGTTGTCTTATAAGCTTGGAACTTTATGGAACGGTGGGGTTTTTTTTGTTTGTTTTGTTTTTCTTATTTTACATATTGCTTCCACTTCCCTCTTCCTCCTTCCTTCTGTCTCCCTCCCTCTCTCCCATGCCCCCTGACCACCCTTCCATCACAACCTCCCCCCCCCACACACACAGGAAATGGTGTTTTGATTGTCCATTTCGACATCTCCAAGCGAACCGATTAACCCTGCAGAATCTTTACAAATCCTGGAGAGTAAAGGACCAAAATTTAAAACTAACAAAAGTTTAAACCTATACAGAGAAAGGGAATTTCTAATAGTAAGGAAAAATTTGAGCCCTTGAACTGGGAAAAGCCTTGACTGACACCTGAGCCCTACTCTGGGAGAGTGGGGGAGATAACTATCTCCACTTCCATCAACATTACTTTGTTTGCTAATTGCTGGTCATAAAGGCTCCCTACAGGTTGGGTTATAAAGATTTCCCAGCCCAGAGGACTACTAACAGACTTCTGACTCCATGCACTTTCGACCCCATGCCCCTGCTTTATGTTAATTGAATGTATTTTGCTTAAAATATATGGTTATTACTTACCCTGTACTTTGTATGAACTTAACTAACTATGGAAATATAATTTGCGACTTTCAGTCTTATTGTCTTAGTCTAGAAAAAAACCCTCTCCAGTTATTGCTCTGGATTTCTGTGTCCCTTTGGAGCTTGAACAAAAGAAACCTTGCTTCGGATGTGTTCTGTCCTTGGGGCTCCACGAACCTGGCACAGCATTTTGGTTCCCTGACCAGAAATCCCAAGAGCCTCCCAGGACTCCTGAGGTTTCAACCCCAACTGGTTGGGCAAGTCAATGTTCTGTGTCTGTTAAGTATATGTTCCTTGATGTCTGCTAAGGGGAGTTGGCTCCTGGTCTGATGCTGTGCTGGCAAGACTCTGGTATGCCAGCGAAACCTGTAGGAAACAGACCAAGAGGGCCTTAGCAGACTTGTCTCTAGGGCCAGTCCTGGGGAGTTCAGAGACCTCCAGCTTCCCATATGGGGCAGAGGTCTTATTCTGAGTTCAAATAGCTATGTAAGACCCAAATCCCCATGAGTGTAGGAATCCAGCTGAATGTTGGATTGGCCTGACATCTAAGTTAGAGTAGCTAAGGGGAGTTTTGCTCCCTGTCTGTGGATTTAGTGCTTGCAAGACTCAGAGATAGGCACTGCCTTTGCTAAACACTGTTTTTGTTTGTCTGTCTGTCTTGTCTTGACAATACGAATGCTGACTCAGGACAGAATCTTCTATGGGACAGAATCCTTCTTCCCCATGGGAAGGGTGTAAAAGTGATTGCCCATAATGACAGTGTTAAAATCCACAAGGACAAATGGGCTAATTTTTGTAAATCTGAATGGCCCGCTTTCAACATGAGCTGGCTACCAGAAAGGTTGTTTCACTTAGACATTGTTGCTAGAGTGGAAGAGACCATTTTTGCGACACCTTTCTGGCCACGCGGACCAGATACCATACATAGTCACCTGACATAGTCTCATAGAAGATCCCTTTCCATGGGTTAAGTCCTTCCTCTTTAACCCTGTCCTCTCTGACCCACAGGTAATGGCAATCATGCCCAGGATGCCCCAAGGACCCAGCTCTAAGCTGCCTGTTCTCTAGGGAGAGATGGATGAACTTAACATTTTCTCTCTCCTTACACTCCCCTGACCCCACAAGTGTCTATATAGGCAGACATGCTGGAGGCGTTTCCCCCAGCCCCACAGGTGCCACAAAAGGCAACCAGGCTGGCAGATTCAGCTGGGGATCCTGGAGGTCAAGCACAGGCCACTGAGATAACTAAGAGCCACAGCTCCACAACCCTGCAAGCAGAAACCACAGCTTTCCCCCTCCAGCCTTCAGGACCTCCAGATGAGGCTTGAAATCAATTTTTTCACTAGTGCACATTCGCACCAGTGACCTGCACAACTGGCATTCCCAAAACCTCCAATTCTCAGATAACTCCAAGATCATATTAACTTCCTAGAAACTGTTCTTTTCACCCATCAGCCCACATGAGATGATTGCCAACAGCTCCTTAAGATTCTTTGTTTCCACTGAAGAACACAATAGAATTCTGGAAGTAGACTGGAAATTGGTTCCAGAGCCGATGGGAGACCCCACACCTGACCCAGCAATCATAAATGACAGCTTTTCGACTACTCACCTGGGGTTGGGATTTCAACACTATACAAGGTAAGGAAAGGCGCCTGGTCTAAGGCCATAAAAATGGAACTGCTTAGGTGACTAACCAGAAATGACTCTAGAGAAAGGGGTTCTCTAACTTGTAGCATATGAAAGTACGAGGGAGTCTCCAGGAATGGAGCCTTCATGAGGCATAGCCCATGCTGCAGTGAGTTTTATAATGATGGGTGTGCATTTGTGTTATGCTTGATCCTTCAAGCGAACCCTTACCCATACTCCTGTAAATAAACTGAGGAAACACTTGCCAGTTCACTAAATTGCCCTTTGGTAGGATTATTTCTTTTCTCAGTTGTCAGTTCATTGTCTGGGGTGAGTAGACATTTGTACTGCATCTTTCTAGGAAAAATCTGTTTATTGTAAGATGGTTATCAGCATCTCTGGCCTCTATCCACTAGATGCCACTCTCATCATTCAGTCCTGAAAACCAAAAATATCTTCTAAAATTGCTGAATATCTTTAGAAGTAAAAGTACCACAGGGCTGAATTTTGAGCCAAGTGCTTGTGTATCACAGAAGGAGCTGACTTCTTGTGGCCTTACCTATTCAAGGGGGGCAGTATTCAATGCAAACTACTGAAATTCCATGAGTCTTTGATGTTTGGATGATTCTGCTTAAGATTGTAGAGAAACACTGAAGAAAATATCATAAAATTATTATAGATTGAATATAAAATATTCCTTGTAGGCTTAAGCATTTGAATACTTGGTACCTAGTGGGTGTCACTGTTTAGGAAGGTTGTGGAGCCTTAAGAAGGAGAATCCTAGCTGAGGGAAATTGGTTTCTTGGTGAGAAGAAGATGGGCTTTGTATATAATCCAGTTCCACTTCACTTCTGGTATGAGTCCTCTGTTTTCTGGTACACAGGGGTGTGAACAAGCCATGCTGTGAGCTCCCATTGCCACACCAAGCTACTTCCAGTGCTATGTTCTCTTCCTACAATGGTGGACTGTATCCTCTCCCTTAAGTTAGTCTGGTTAAATCTTCTCTCAGAGAAAAAGGGAAAGTAACGAACATAGGAGGCAGTGTTTGGATTTCTGGATGAAGAAATAAGAACAAGGAATTCCAGGTGAAGGGGTGGGGTGGGCACAAAGCAGAAGTGGGAGGGTAGCGCTCTGCTCAAACCAACAGGAGCACTCTGAAGTGAAGTATTAAACAGAAAGATGTTGAGGGCTAGATTTTAAAGTTTTTTAATATTTTCCATATTTACTAGGCACAAAAGCCAAATAGAAGAAGCAAGACTGCATTCAACATGAACTAAGTACTTTCAGCACTGGGGCAAGATGAGTTCCCTATTCCTTATTTTTTAATTAAACATTCTTATTTAAAAAGGGACAAGGGAGTTTGCTCAGTGGGTATAGTACTTGCTTCACAACTATGGTAACATTAGTTTGTATGCCTAACACGACATAGTCATGTATTTGCATTTGTTCACAACCCACATCTACTTGGACTTTGGTTTTGCACCAAGAAACAGTGATGGGATATAAGGGAAACAGACTCTGCACCTTGAATAAGATATGGTTTGAGTGTAGAGAAAGGTCACAAGTCACTAGACTCCCAGAAATTCCTCCACACTCAGCCCACACAGATGATTCAAGTAAGTATGGAGTTAAGGAGACAGAAAGTAACAAAGCACACAGGGATTCAAATAACTGGCAGAGTCTACATGGTTGGGCAGGATGTGGACTTGGCAGAATACTTGCACATCCATTGTAGCCTTTGAGATTCAACTTGATAGTTGTGGAATTAACACAATAGACTGGAAAGATGTGGAAATCAACACCACTCCACCTGCCCTGACCAGTCCATACAAAGAGAAATGCCAAACAAAACACCTAAAAGTTAGGAATTAATCAGAAGTGTAACAGTAGAAAACAGCACCATTGTGGTAAGTGAAACTTGAAAACCAGTGGTCTCTGGCAGCATGTGGTATGGAGTGCTCTTCTCACAGCTATCAGGTATTAGAACATTGACTGACACCATGAATAGTGCGTGTTTGAAGGGATTGCCCAGTGTATGAATTATGATGTTTGTTTTGTCTATCAGTAGCAGCATTTAGGCATAGCTTGATGCCAAGTCACTGTAATGGGCTGTAATAAAAGAGCTTGATCAACCAAAGAAGTCCAAGCAGTATGAATACAACTTTCTTAAAGGACAGAGACCTGACCAAGAAACCATGTCAAAAACTCACAAAGAACAACCCAGACTCATAAATTCACTGTAGACAAGTCATCACACTTCCACATTTCTAGTTCAAATTACTGGAAACATTTCTATCAGAAGTAAGCTCAGTAAAATACTGTGAAAAACCTGAGGCCCATAAAATATTTTGAAACAAGAAAATTTATCACCAATAGAAGTTTGTACATGAAACAACCATGACTGTTCATAGCCAGAATATGAAGACTGAAGAGTTGAAGAGATTCTTAAATATATTTACTTTAAATATTTTAAAACCAGAGACATGCAAGAAACTATGGAACATGTGACATACACCCAGAACACTCTAGAAAAGGGAAATTGGATTTATTCAGAGCAAAAAAGCATTTCCTATGACCACTGACATTTAAAGCAGTTAATGTGTAAGTTAAAGAGTAGACAAAGGAAGAGTCTGTGAGGAAAGTATATCTGAAACTGACTCAGCATCTAGTGCAGTGGGGAAAGAAATGGAAAATGAAAAGAGCCGTTTATGTTACAGAGAAGGTAACCAAGCACTGGCATCACTAGGATTTCCAAAGGTAACCATGAGATCAGGGCACAGGCAATGGTGAAAGAGGTAAGGTTATAGTGCTCTAGAAGAGAAGAGACATGGGAAGCCCAGAGAAAAGCTCCAACCAGGACTCACTGGCCTAAGAGAGCCTTGGAGGACCCTAACACTGGGCTGGCTGCACTTAGTTTATAGTTCTAAAGTTCCCTGAGATTAGAAAGACTTTGCATTTATTATGAATATAAATTGCTGGATACCTTTAGCATGTACTTGGAGTTTGTATGTGGGGAAACAAATTCATGTACTTAATGTATGTGTGGAGAAATTAAGAAAGACACAAGAAGGGAGGAAGTGTGATAGAAAGAAGGAGTGGAGATGAGAAGGAGACGCTCTAGACAGAAAGAAAGGAAGATGAGATTCAGAGGTGACAAGTGGTCTGTATCAAATGCTAATGCACCCTTATAAATCTATGTATAAGTGTATGTACATAGTATATACACACTCATGTGTAAGGATATCTCTGCTCTTAAGCACAACCAACTGCACATATATACACTGTATTACATAATCAAACCACTTTACATATAACCTACTAATTGTTATGTAAAGGTTGGAAAGCAGTTTCCAAAGTTGGAAATGGTATGTGTGCAGCACCTTTACAAGGTTTAGTCATTCCGCATAACCAACTGAATAAAAGCATAGAAAACGTAGGTAGTTAGTGCTCAGTTGGAACTGGCATAGCCTGACTTCTGAGTGCATCATGTAGATTTAGGTGAATGAATAATTTAACTATTATTGAAAATCTAAGCAGCCTGTATCTGCATGCTATTTAAAAGCTGGCAGACACATGCCAACCTAGAGATTGCCTTTTTAGCAGCAGTTGGTATGATAAAGGCTAAAGTTCAATTTATGTAGTAATTTTGTGTTGTTTCTTTTTTTAATGAGAAATAAGAACTACAAAAATCAAGAGAAAAAGTTTCTGAAGTAATTTAAGCATTTGATATTGGAAATAATTTATACTTTCAAAAAGATATGATAGACTTCCTAAAAGTCTTTGAGAAATATGCTTCCTTTTGTTGAAGATATTAGTATGGTGTTTTGTAATTGAAAGTCTTGGGCATTATATCCTTTGTCCCCCATCTCCCCTCCTTAGAGGAAGAAAATGTCAAGATAGACTTGTCTAAGATCATTTTAGCAAAAAAGAACAGTTCACATAGTTCTAGCTGTGTGCAAATCCCTTTCTCTATCTAGTGTAGGTATTTTGTAAAGATGATTGCTATTGCTTTTACAGTGAGTGTGATAGGTATTTGGGAGATGTGTGTGAACAGTGTGAGGACACAGTGTGGTCAGATTTCCTACTCATAAAGTGAGGGGGTAAATTCCCAATCAAAAGCCCGTGCCCCACTGAAAATTACAAAACTAGATAAAATTTAGAGCAATGTCTAGGCAAGGGAGTATCAAGAGCCCTAAGAAAGAGGATGCAAATAAGAGATTGACCAGCACTCTTGCCTGCCTGGCAGTACTTCGTGGACTAAAATGTGGAATCTGAAGTATGAGTAGAATATAGATCTGTCACTGTGGTGATGTGTCAGAGCACAGTTCTCAGAGGGAGGGGGAGACCTAATCAACCCAAATGAACCAAACAAAGTGGAATGAATCCAGTATGTTGGAGTGGGATTGAAGTGGCACTGCAAACTTGCTGCTTATAATGAATATAACAAATGAATATGAGTTATAATTATTTATGTGTATTCTCTAGCACTGTTTACTGAGTAAATATAGGAGTGGTGTCACCTCAAACATGACTAGCAGAGTCCCAGTCCTGCTGCTACCTTCTGAGCACTCCTTTCTTCTAAAATGAAAGATTATTTCAAATCTGGAGCAGGGGAAGTGGATGATAAGCATAAGGGATCATGTTATTTTTTGGAACGTGAAGTTACAAAATGCTCACTCAAATAATGAAATCTGTCAAATAATGTCAAAAATATGACAAAAGAATCTATGAAACATTTGCCAAAGTTCCCATTGGTGGCCAATGCAGAGAGAATTTGAACATTGAAATAAATATAATTGAACTAAGTAAAATAAAATAAAAATACATAAAGATAAACAAATAAGTAAATTAAAACAGGAAGAATGGTAGTTTTACAGAATTTCAAAATGGCATCTTACCAAAGACATAACAATTGGAAAGGGCAAAAGGACAATGTAATTGTGCAAAATCTTGGAAGAAAGAATTTGTTTAAAATGTACATCATAAAACAGAGGGAAAGGTGGTCTTATGTTCCATCCACTAGGAAGCAACTAGAATATGGTACCACTGTGGCACCCACCTAAAATGTCACCCTGAGGAAGGATGAGCTAGTTCTCTTCAATGGCCCATCTGCAGAATAGCTCACCTGCATCCCTCAGAAGTGCCTACACGAGTGAACAAACACATAGAACTTTTCCACTTTAGCATGGCCACAGCATAATTAGAGACCCCTGGCCCTGTTCTCTGAGGACATTATTGGGACAATTGGAAGTCTCTCTGAGTCTTCAGCACTTATACATCAGTATTATTTTACTGGCTTTGATTATTGTATCTTGTTCATACAAGCTTGAAATGACTGGAGTGTATTCTTTAACCATGACAAATTAAAATAGAAACCAATAATAAAATTGGAGCCTGACAAATCCCTAAACATCTAGAATTAAACACATATTATAATATCCTGAATTAGTGGAGAAGTAAAAATCAGAATTTCAATTTTTCAAACTGAATATGAGTGTAGAAAAAGTTATTCTAGTAAAAATTGATATAAGAATTAAAAGACACCATCCCAGTTTTTTTCCAGGAAACCTGTACCTAGAAAAATTGAGTGAACAATCAGAAGTTCTCTAAAAAGAACATGCCAGGGCAAAATGCCAATGAAACATTGTTTCCCCTAAGGAGTGGTCTGCAGACTGAAATAGCTAACTCCTGGAAGGAACTTCCAGGAAAGTTGTATGGACTCTTGAACACAGAATGCTAAAAATAAATGTGAAGATGAACGAAGACTAAAACAGGTAGACAAAAACTGTCAGGGTGACAAAAACAATCAATAATCCCAACTAGAAGTCTAATCATACCATATATAAGCAACAATATACTTCATTTCATGTAATTTTTAAAAACACTGAAATAATAGCCACATAGCACAAAATTAATAATTTGAAAGTTGGTGGCATTTAGTGATTGACATATGTAACTATAATTTCTATCAGTTGCTAATAGTTTTGTTGCCCCAAAGAAACCCTTTACCCATTATGCAACCATTTCTTTTGTTTTTCTGCCTGGCCCTGGCAGCCATTGCTCTCTCTTTCTCTATGTATCTACTTATTCTAGATATTTCTCAAAGGCAAAAATCACAAAATATATGACATCTTGTTCTGAGTGACACCCCATATTGTTCACTTTCCTTATATCTAATTCACTGGCCCTAAGACCAAGAGAAAATTATGTGTCTTGAAGTATCACATCATCAGTTCAAACCCCAAATTAGGAGTTCCAAACTCAGCTCACCTGAGAGTTGAAAGCAGTGCTTTCAACCATGGTTGCAGAATAAGATGAGAATGGCCTATAGTTATTAGTAATGGTGGGAGTGAGACTGAGATTGGATCCCTCATCAGATCATTTAGGGAACTGATATTAAGGGACCAAGTAGTGACACAGAGAGGTCCACCACACAGACAAGATGACAAGATCGTGCTGGTGGCAATAACAGTGTGGATAGTATGATATGTAGAACCCCTTTAGGAGAACCTGAAGCAGGGTTCAGTGTTCAAAACTGCCTAACTGCTCTTCTCTTTTTTGGTCCTGAATATGTAAGAAGACCAGACAGAATGGTAGAATACCAAATGTTCTTGTTCTAAAAATCTTGAACTCTCTCAGAAGGCCAGACATGGCAGTCTGGAGGCTGAGCTCATAGTAACAGCAGAATATTTCAAGTTTGGACAATTCTTTTTGTAAAGGAAAATGGTGCATGAAAGTGAGATAACATTCACTTAATTCTTCTATGAGTTAATGTGCTGCACACTTAGAGGAGTTCATTTACTCTGTCTCAAAACTTGTAAGATAGAAGCTGTTAAAAAATCCTCCTTGGTTCCAGAAAAATGAGATTCAGAAAATTTACTTTTTTGAGACAGCTGTCAAGTGGGGGAACAGACATTTCATCTTTTATTCATTCTGGTTTATAATATGAACATCTAATCACTATGTATTTAGATGTATTAATGAACAAAATGATTGTCAGAAATGCATACACCCATGTAGTAAAAGGGGGCCAGCTGCAGGTCTGTTCATTGGGATAATTTGGGGGAAAAGTTCTGTTATTTCAGTTAGAGGGAAACTTTGGAGGAGCCATGTAAGTTCTCAGCTTTCCAAAATATAAAACCTTAGACGGCCCAACAATTTCAATAATAATTGCTGGGTCTTTAAGTTTAGTGTGGAAGGGGTCTTAAGCCATAACTTTTGGAACTGGAGAAGCATCAGTTCAAACTGTCATCCTCATACTATAACATTGTTTAAAAGATGAGATAGAATCATGGACTGACATTCTGTTCTGGCAAACCCCCTCTTAGGCATATACCCAATTGATCCACATCCATGCAACAAAGACATGTGCTCAACTATGTTCATAGCAGCATTATTTGTAATAGCAAGAACCTGGAAACAACCTACATGCTCCTCAACTGAAGAATGGATAAAGAAGATGTGGCACATCTACACAATGGAATACTACTCTATGGTCAAAAAAAAAAAAATTGGAATCTTGAAATTCACAGGCAAGTGGATGGAACTTGAAGAAACCATCCTGAATGAGGTAACCCAGTCACAAAAAGAGGAACATGGCTTGTACTCGCTCATATATGGATTTTAGACCTAGAGCAAAGGATCACCAGCCTATAAATCACACTGCCAGAGTAACTAGGATACAAGGGGGAAGGTACAAGTTCTCCAGAGCACATAGGGAATGGGGGGGGCAGTGAATGGATAGAAAACTAGGAGAAAGAGAAGGAGAGGAGAGGAAAGCACGTGGGACTAGGAAGATTGAGTCATGGGAGGAATAGAAGGGAGAGAGAGAGAGAGAGAGAGAGAGAGAGAGAGAGAGAGAGAGAGCATAAAAGTGGGAGCCATTATAGGATTGAAGACAAGAGTGAACCTAAAGAAATGTCCAGAGACCTACAAGACTGACTAAGACCAACTAAGAATTTGAGCAACAGTGGAAAGGCTACCATAAATGCCCTTCCCTGATAATGAGATCAATGACTAACTTATCCACATCTTGGAGCCCTCATCTAGTACCTGTTGGAAACAGAAGCAAACACCCACAACTAAACACTGAGTAGAACTAGAATCCAGATGCAGAGAGGGAGGACAAGACCACACTGCAGAAACACATAGACAGTGGACCTGAAAAGGAGGCTCTAATGTGCCCCCCAGACCAAAAGCTGGGAAGCCAGCATTGGACTGACTCAGGCCCCCCCCCGAATATGGGTCTCAGCCAGAAGGCCTGAGCAGTCTAAGGGACCTCAGACAGTGGAACCAGGATGTATTCCTGGTGTACAAAATGACCTTGTGACACATCCCCCATAGAGGGGATGTGTAACTCACATATTTCCTTCTCAACACATTCCAGAATATTGTGAGAAAAAATAAGAAGTAAAATCTCATCATTCTCTTTATGATATAAAATCAGATCATTTCTTATACAAAATAAACAAGAGATGCAAGTAATTGTTCCCATTAAAATGATAACACATAAAAGGTGAAGGACAAGAAGAAAGGTAATTGCTATAGGAAGAAGTTAACTCCACTTGGGACTGCTGGTATGTAGGTTACTGAGCTTATGGAGTCATAAGTACCCACCAGGCTGTGGCATTCACCAAAAGCGTGTTCTCAGGGGGAACAATGAAAGTAGAAATTTGTGCTCAATGGCTATTCTTACCATTTAATTGTGTATTCTGTTGTCTCAAATAATGTTCTCATGCTATACCACATACTCACGATCTTCAAAGTGGCATATATATTTATTAATAGCCTTTGATCAAATGTTAACAAATTTTTAATCTCATTACCTCCTAAAATACTTTTCATGTGCTTCATTTTATTCAAGCAGTAAGAATAATCATCATCACATTTAGACATGCACACTGAAGAACTGGTTCAACAGGGCTGTTTCATGGTCAATATATTTCTATACAGTGTTCTTTATAGACACTGTTGATAGTGTCTATAGACAACAATTGAACACACACAAATGTGTGCAGTGAGAAGTCTGCTCACATATATCAAATCACAATGGAAGCCATTGTGACAGTTTAATGGTAAAATTCAGAGCATTTCAATGTCCTTACCTGGTTTTCATTTACTCCAAGAAACTTTTATTCAAAATCTTATTTGTGTCAGGCATCAAGCTACTGTTAGGTATGTTGAAAATAAAACCTTACTTTACATCATTGAAAAGGCTACAATGAAGATGTTCTGTGTCAAAGAGATCCATGAGATGAGATCTATGAGTGTGTGGTGCAGTAGAGCAAGAAAGGCTTTTTAAAAAAACTATTTTCCCCTGTGTTTGTATATAACATTATACCCTTAAAAATAAATTTATATGAGGGAAAATGGGAGAAATACAAAGTACCAGGTCACATACCCAGTGGATGCAGATAGTAAGTATGAAGAATCTCAATATTTTAAAACAGAAATACTATCTTTCCACTATGAGAACATTTTTTTAAATCTGTTTCAATGTATTTCCTCTGGAAACTTTTGGAAATAGAAAATGCCAATCTGGCAATAATGCATTGTTCCTTATACAAATAAATATAAAGAAGTATGGAGATATGTAGTTTGATGAAAGTGATTCTGTTATTAATTATCAAATTGATGTCAGCCAGAGGGAAGTCTAATGAGGTTGGAATAAAAACATTGAACAGAAAGGATAAAATGATTAAATACCTGAGATATGACTGTAAGAGAGGAATGTGCAAAATGGAGGGAGTAGGTATCAAGTTTGTCCAGAAGGACAGGTATTTGTAGATAAGCTGGAGAGTGTACATGGTGGAGAGTTTGGAGCTGAATTATAACTTAGGGGTACCTAGGGGTGACAAAGGTTGGGTTTCATCAGGTTAAAATAGGGACCAAAAAAGGGGATTAGAAAAGAAAAAATGAGACTACTGTTGTGACTATATCTGTACTGTGGGGGAAATTGTGGAGAGGTAAGTGAATAATGGAAGAAATATTTATATTTCCTAGATTCTAACCAAGTGACACGACAGCATAGAACATCTGGAAAACAGTAACATACAGTCAAGAAATGTCTGTAAGAAACAGCATAGGCTGAAACTGAACAACAAAGCAGGCACAAACTCTTAATTTTGTAATAGATCAAGACAGGGCTTTAGACTAAAGACATTATGGAGTGATTCCCTATCTCTGAAACCCAATAATTACACATAAGCTGTCTGTCAAATGTTTGAGCAAATGTTTGAGTCACATGACAAGAATGTGTTATAGAAACAATGCTAGCCATTTCCTCTGCCCTTCATTTTTTTCTAGTCACATAAAAAATAATCCTCCAAATCAAGTATGACATCCAGATCGAGTCACAACACTTTTCCTGACCAATAAAATATATGCCAAGTGGTAGGTCAAGCCTCTAAAATGTCTGGCATACCTTATATTCCTTCCATTGATTTGTCAGTTGGCAAAATGGATATGGTCCAGGAGAGGATTCCACACATACATACAATAAATGAAAAATAAAATTAAAAATGTGGAAATATCTATAGCAGATGTAGATCATTGTTTTAAAAGAATTTTGTACATGTTAGCTCAATTTTATTGCTTTTTTCCCATGTCAGTATATCAGGAAAAATGTACATTCATTTCTAAACATTTTAGCTATAAATCACAATTATGAATATGAGGCATAATATCACAGTTTATAGAATGATCAAAGAAAATTAATTAACAAACTTATTATTTCATATGCTTTTTGGGGGCAAATATATTCTCTTAATTATATTTTATTGGCTGTAGTCAACATTAAATGGATGCTTCACTAATTACTTTTCTGCCTTGCTCCCTGAAACTTCATCAATTTTGACCAACATCTTTTCCCATGTACTCACCTACCCACCTCAGGGCATGGTTACCCCTGCTCTACACACCATTTCTTGGAGTTTCACTTCTCAAAGTTCTACTTACACATGCAGTTGTTGCAATATCTTTCCTTCTATGCCTATCTCATTTCACTTATCATAGTGTCCTCCAGTTTCATATGTGGTGTCACAAGCTGACACTTTTTACTGCCTCTGCATTGAATTTATGGAAATTTTGGGTACACAAATGTATGTGATAGAATGAAGAATAAATGATTTTGGAACATAAAATACTTATGGGAAGACCAATTTTAAAAATTTGCTTGAATACTGGGGAGAGCAGCTATACAAGAAAAGAATGCATAGAAAGAAGGAAAGAAATGCTAGAAGAGCAACTTTTCTTTTTCAGGAATTTCCCTCCAGAGCCATTCTTAAATATAATAATGAGAAAAGAACTTCTTGGCTTTGTCTTGTTCTTTAACTGTTGCATGGACAGAACTCTCCAAACAGTTTGGGACAAATGCCACAGGTGGCTTAGAATTGACTCACAGATAGAAAGTAAAACTGAGTCATTTACTTAAAAGTGCACTTGAAAACATCCATGGTCGTTGGTGTAAGTGATTGTAGTCAACAGAACTGTTTAATGAAAGGAGTTAGGTGTGTGGCAAAATAAAATATTCAGAAGTAAAATATTTCTGGTCCTTAACTTTCAGAGGCTCCAGGCTGTCTGATTGTGACCATTCCACATAGTTCAGCCAGCACTTGATGAATGAGTTGGATTTGACTTCAGAACTAAAATCATATCTGAGGTGTAATTAGTTTTCTTTTCCCATCTTCCTCATCCCCTCTTTCATTTTTCTTCTTGGCTGATCTCTAGTCTCTTTTTGCCTGTTTTCTGCTTTCTGGGGTAAATTACTCCAATGCTTGGAGTCCAGTGAGCTGCAGATTAACTGAAATTCCTCCCGATATTTTTAGCTTGACATTTTGGTTCAGTGTTTTTTTAGTCTCTTCAGACAGTCAGTGTTTAATGCCCCTGAATTAGGCTCACATCTCTGACCCAGTCTATTGTTGGCAGGAAGGTAGAGTCAGCTTTCTAGGCTGAGGTGTTTCCATGTTGGATTGGCAGGATGATGTTGTATTAGTTTCTAGAATGTCTGTAGCAAATGATCCACAGTCTGGACTGCTTATAAATGAAAGATATCTTTTTTTTTTCACATTTCTGAAAGCTGGAAGTCTAGAGTTGTGGTATCAGCAGTTGGTCAGCAGCAATCGTGATCACACCAAAGATCTCTGCATCTGGGTAATATAAATGATCTGCTCCAGACTCCTCTTGGCCTGAAGATGGCTTCTCTCTGTATCTCCATATCATCTCTCCTCTATACTTGTTTATGTTCGAACTTCTTTTTTTTTTTATGAAGACACTATTCATATTGGGTTAAAGATATGCTGGTGGGCACTTTTTACACCTAATGATGACAAATAAAAACTTGTCTTGAAACACATTAACACCATGAAATACAGGAGTAGAGGACTGCACACCTGGGTTTGAGAGAGGGCACTGAGAGTACACAGTTATCCCACAGCAGATGCATTCTTTAAAACCTTGGTAGAATATACTTTAAATGGATGCTCAGATAGCAAAGAGGAGAAAATATCAGACATATGCTTGTTACTTATTGTAAAACAAAAATGTTTATTTCCAAAATGTTTCTCAGAACAGTCAGAGAAAACTTTTTCCTAAAAGAAGAACATAGAATATTCTTTATTCTTCTTGACAGTTTAATGAAAATTTAAAATTACCCTAAAAGTTATGTGAGAAGTCATCTGTGCCCTCAGATAATTTTTTGAGGTCAGTATTACATATGGGATATTTTAATTATCCTAGACATTGAGTGCTGGTCTTTGAAATTACAGACAATACAAAGCAAATCAGCATAAAAATCCTCTTACAAGGCATACAAATTAAGTTCATGCTCAGCTGTCAATTATTCATCATCCCCTGGGCAGGAGGAGTAGAAGTCAGAATCAAAACAATGGAAACAAGGAGGAGGGCTAGGACTCAGTAATGTAGAGCTGTGCATGAGACAGTAGGGGCAAAATGAATATGCAACTCTAGTATTCACTGCTGTCACCTTTGAATTCTGCTAGGCAACAGCAGCCCCCATCTGTGGAGTCATGGACCTCATACACTATGCATCTGCATCACAAGGGGATCAGAGATGAAAAGAACATGAAGAAAGGAGGAAAGTGCAAAGGCTCAGTACTTAGAGGCTGCCTCAGCATAGAAGATGGGTGGGGAGTAACACAATGGGATGCTTGCAACAGATCAAGTGGATTCACCATGTCCTCCAAAGTTATTGTACAAGGATGCTCCAATTTCAAAAGCAAGAAAGTCATCAAAGGCCAAAGGCATGGTGGTTGCTGTGTATATGCATATATACCACACTATTCTATATCACATTAAGAAAAGTATAGTTTCTGCATAATAGTAAAGTCATATCTAGGTGGTAATGCTGGCATCACCCTTCTGTTTTAGTGTAATGGTGACAAGTCCCCACTAACAGAGTTGGCATGGAAAACTCAATTATTTCCCTCTGCTTGGAATAAAGGGATGTGCTATTGATAAGGCCATTTACAATGTTTTTCCAATGAATACTAAAGGGTTAGTACATCTTTTCTGGCATTATGGCACTAAAATTTCATAAATTCCTTATTTCATTTACATTGTATGAAAATATATTAATATATATATATGCTGAACTTTGAAAATCCCAAGAAAAGAGAGTTAGGAAGTCTTAGAGTAGAAAAGGTGTTGTGTTTATGAATATACAGGTAGCCCATTTCTCAGTGAAAGTGTAGGAAGGAGAAAGCAGCTTATTTAATGAGTGCCTAATGTAAGAATTTGTTCCAAGAATGTAAATTTCCCCATTACACTCACAGCCTCTCTATGAAATATGTGACAGTGGTGTCAGAACTACGATACTATTGTTAGTAATGAAAACAGTGGTGTTTTTGATATTCCTTCTGTTTTGATTTTCCTTGCTACACTGAGAAGATGAGTTTATGTACTTTCTGCTTTCTTTCCACCCCACCCTTCCTGGGTTTGGGGATCACAGATTACCAGTCCTTAATGAAAAAAAAAAAAGAATGAGTTTTGTTGTTGCTTGACTTTCCTTGTAATGTGCAATGATTAATAAGAAAATAAAAACAGAGATTTCCCAAAAAAGCAGAAACATTGAAAGAAGAAGATAAGAGTTGTCCTATTAAGTGAAATAGAGAAGTCCTTCCCTGGAATGGGACAGAGGGGGTCTGAGGTACTTGGGCACTGTTTCCTGCAGCATCTTCCAGGAAGCTAAATACCACAGAAAAGAGGAGTCAGGAAAGGACTGAGAACAGAGGCCTTGACAAATGCATCATGGAGAGCAAGATGTCTCTACTGTTCCCCCATCTTTCCCTCACTTTAGACTAGGTACTTGGCTTTTTAAATGCTTCTCCATTTTAAAGAGACTATTTTTTTTAGGGGTTTGTCATTGAAAATCCTTTCTATGTCACTTTTTGAGGCATTCGTTTAGCCTCCTTGTAGTTAGAGGTTTTTAATTTCTTGTTTGTTTGAGACCCAAATGAAGAGCTAATGTGGTTACTGCAAGAATCTGCTTTACTAACAGAGATCAGCACAAGGGACCAATGGAGCTGTTCTTTAGTATGCCATGCAGCAAGAAATGCCTGAAATGCTCCTGGTGCTTCTCAATGTCTGGAAGTTCTTTTACTATGGTCTCAATTAGGAAGTAACTCTTTAGCAGCAATCAAACAGAATGAGGAAGTACCAGAGCTAAATCATACAAGATTCAAGAACAAAAGCTTTAGGAATAGGCATTTCAGGAAGAGAGAAAGCAATGAGCAAAACCATGAAGAAGAAACAGGGTATGTGCCATGCCCCAAATGACTTGGGTCTTGGAATCTCTGTCTAAGGATGATGAGGAAGTAAAGAAAGAACAGACACACAGACAAATCAATAGTGAAACCGGGACCAGAAGAGATTCTGCTAGTGCAACCACTGTGACATTAAACTTCTACATGTTTGTTAGGTACAACAGAGGTTAGCTAGTCTTCATAGGAAGTCTCTGTAGGCCAGCAGTCTCAGGATGTAAACTGAAGAAGCCACAGTTGTTAGTATTTGCACACACTGATCCATCATTTGTAAAAACACTCATATTTGAACTCCAAGGAGATATTTGATATTCTTCTTGAACCTGACCCATATGGGTAATAGCTTTGCCAAGTTGTCCTATAGTTGGAGGTCTCAACATAGTGTACCCATGGCAAAAAAAGCTTTCATTCAGGACTTCACTTACTCATGCCTTCTTCTGCTTCCTACAGGTTTTGGCTTAGGAGAATAAAGGGTAATTCTGGGGCTCATGAGCAGAAAACATTACTACAAAGGGCCACTGTGAGTGAAGAGATGATTTTAGGGGTCTGTACAGGTCTCTGAAGAACATTGCTCTCCCTGACATCTGCTGCAAGGCATCACACTTAGCAAGAAAGAGGCAGTTGTTTGGTGCCCTGGTGAGAGCAACTTCAGCTGAATAGGGGAACATAAATTTGGTAACAACAGACCAAAATAGGGTGAACAAAAACTGATAATGAGTCAAGAGCCCATATCAATTGCCTTCGAATAAGCTTGGTATAATGAAAACAGAGATCTTAGGGGAGATGGAACTCATGAAAACTGCTTTGTTTGGCTTAATCTAAGAAGACTAGATAAAGTGTTTTTCTGTTGGGAAATAATTGGCTTTTATGGCAGGGTTAAAAATGAAGGACAGGAAAGAGAATCCCCATCTCTGACAAAGTGTTGGCATGAGAAATGAAGTTGGAGAATTCTAGGAGGAGGTGACTCTGAAGGCAGAGAAGAGATTCGTGCTCTGAGCACAGATGAAAGGACGTAAGAGTACATGTAAAGACAGAGGGAGAACTGTACACAAAGACTTTAGAAGGTTGCTGTTTCCAATAATTACGAGAGGCACTTGTCTGTAGATACACAAAAAGAGAGGTGACCATGTCAGTGTGCATTGTGGCTAGTAGAAAGATCAACTGTCTAGGTACAAGGACAGTGGTTACTAGAGAACATTTACCAAGAGTTAAATGTATTTGTAATGTAATGTTTTTGGCCTTTGATAATTTTACACATTGCATACATATATTTTGACCATACACAATCCACTATCCTTTTTCAAAATGCTTCCAAATCGACTTCCCACATCTCCTCACAACTTTGTTTTATATTCCCTGAATCTTAGTCTCAAGAGTCTAGGAGCCACCCACTGGAGGAGGCAAACATGAACTTGTTTCTGACCAACCTTCCAGTGCCCTGTTCGGAGCCTCCTGAGGCATGGGGACTGCACAAGAGGAAACCCATACCAGCAGACCACCCCATCTGCCAGTATCCTAGTACCATGTCCACGCATGGCAGGACATAAGAATGGGACTATTTCTGGCCCACTTTCTGTTGCCCTGCTCGGAGCCTCCTGAGTTGTGGAGGGGAACCCATCCCAGTGCATCAAGCTATCCAGATTCTCATGACATTGTAGAGCTAGTCCAACCTCAACCCACCTGAGTCTCTCAGACCTGCCTGTAACAAATGGGAAACCCAGCAAAGCTTTCAATCACTATAGTTGAAGAAACCAAGATATTCCATGACAAAACCAGATTTAAAAAATACATATCAACAAATCCAGCCCTACAGAAAGTTCTGGAAAGATCACTCCAACCCAAGGAAGTTAACTACACCCACAAAGACATAGGCAATAGACAATACCAGTTTACCAACAGTCAAAAGAAGCAAAAGAGGGTGGGATCCACACACAATACCAAAAAAAACAACAAATCAAAAACAAACAATAATTAACACTCAATGGTCATTAATGTCTCCCAATATTAATGGTCTTAACTCACCTATAAAAAGTCACAGGAAAACAGAATGGATATGAAGACAGAATCCATCCTTCTGATGCATAAAAGAAACATACCTCAACTTCAAAGACAGACTTCACCTCAGAGTTAAGGATTGGGAAAACATTTTCCAATTAAATGAACATAAGAAACAAGCGAGTGTGGTAATCCTAATATCTAAAACAATAGACTTTAAACTAACATAAGTCAAAAGAGATGAAGAATGTCATTTCTTATCCATCACAGAAAAATTCTGTCAAGATGAAGTTTCTATTCTGAACACATATGCCCCAAACACAAAGGCATCCATATTACTAAAACTCTGTTTCTGGCCTCCATTATGGTGCCCTGCTCAGAGCCTCCTGAGGACTTGGATCTGCATGGGAGGACTGGAGTGTACAAGAACTTGGATTGATATGAAAAACAAGCTTGATTCAAATTTAAATAAAAAAATATAAAAAAAGAAACATTACTAAAGCTAAAAATCACACATAAAATCTCACACTTACTGGGAGACTTCAACATCCCACTATCACCTCTAGACAGGACCACCAGACAGAAAATTAAGAAAGAAACAAAGGAACTAACAGAAGTTATGACAAAGATGGTTTTAACAGACATCTATAGAACAGTCCATCCAAACACAATATTCTTCTCAATGACACATGGAACCTTCCCTAAATCTACCAAATACTCGGCAACATAGCAAACATCAAAAAATAAAAAAATAAATAAATTTTAAAAAATGGGAATAACTCATTTTATCTTATAAGACCATCATGCTTTAAAATATGAATTCAACAAAAATACAAATTGCAAGAACCATAAAACTCATGGAAATTGACCAATTCTCATTTCCACCATTTTGAGGTCAAGGAAGAAATAAAGAAATGAATTCAAGATTTCCTACAATTCAATGAGAATTTAAACTACAACATAGCCAAACTTATGGGACACTTTCAAAGCAGGAATAAGAGGAAAGTTCATAGCACTAAGTGCCCTTATGAAGAAACTGGAGAATAGTCACATTAGAGAATTAACAGCACAAATGAAAGCTCTAGCGGAGGAGATGGCAGGAAATAATCAAATTGAGGGCTAAAATTAATAAATTTGAAACTAGGAAAACAATACAAAGAATTAATGTAATAAAAAGTTGGCTCATTGAGATAATCAACAGGATGGACAAACTTTTATCTAAACTAACCCAAAGAGAGAGAGAGAGAACATTCAAATTATCAAAATTAAAAATGAAAGGGGGACATAACGAAGGACACTAAGGAAATCCACCATATAAACAAACTGAAGAAAAATCACATGATCATCTCACTAGATGCTAAAAAAAAAGCCTTTGACAAAATCCCACACCCCTTCATGGAAAAGGTCTTGGAAAGATAAGAGATAACATAAACATACCTAAGTATAATGAAAGCAATGTGCAGAAACCTAACAATCAACATCAAACTAAATGTAGAGAAATTAAATGTGATTCCTCTAAAACCCAGAACAAGACAAGGCTGTTCAGTATCTACATATTTCTTTTATATTGTACTTGAAGTTCTATATAGAACAATAAGAAAACAAAAGATGATCAAGGGGATAAAAAATGGAAAGGAAGAAGTCAAACTTTCACTATTTGCAGATGATATGATAGTTTACATAAGTGACCCAAAAAACTCTACCAGAGAACTCCTACAGCTGTTCAACACCTGCAATAAAGTGGCAGAATACAAGATTAACTAAAAAAATAAATCAGTAGCCCTCTCTATATATAGATGATAAATGGTCAGTGAAAGAAATCAGCGAAACATCACCCATTATAGTAGCCTTAAACAACAAAATATATCCTTGTGTAATGCTAATGAAACAAGTGGATGACCTCTATGATAAGAACTTTGAGTCTCTAAAAGATAATAAATAAAATACCAGTAAATGGAAGGATATCCCTTGGTATTGGATAGGTATGATCAACATAGTGGAAATGCCAGTCTTATCAAAAAAGATCGACAGATTCAATGCAATCCCCATTGAATGCCAGCAGAATTCTTCACACACCTCTGAAAAACAATACTCAACTTTTTATGGGAAGGAAAAGTCCCAAGATAGCCAAAATATCCCTGTGCAATAAGGGAACTTCTGGTGGCATCACCATCATTGACTTCAAGCTCTACTATAGAACAATAATCCTGAAAACAGCTTGGTACTGGCACAAGAATAGATAGGTAGACTAATGGAATCCAATTGAAAACCATGATATTAACTTACACCCTTCAAACAACTGATTTTTGACAAAGAAGCTAAAATTATACAATGAAATAAAGACAGTATATTTATCTCATGGTGCTGTCATAGCTGGATTCTGGCCTGTAGAAGATTGCTGATAGATCCATAACCATCTTCATGAGTAAAATGTATGTCCAAGTGGATCAAAGATCTCAACCTAAATCAGCCACACAGAACCTCTTAGAAGAGAAAGTGGGAGGAACCCTTGAAAAAAATTGGTACAGGAGACCACCGCCTGAACATAACACCAGTAGCACAGAAACTGAGATTGACAATGAATAAATGGGACCTCCTGAAACTGTGAAGCTTCTATAAGGAAAAAGAGATAGTCAACAAACCAAAACAGCAGCCGGCAGAATGGCAAATAATCTTCACCAGTCTTACATCTGACAGAGGGCTGATTTCCAAAATATACAAAGAACTCAAAGCTAGTTACCACAACACCAAGTAGTCCAATTAAAAAGTGGGGTACAGAACTAAATAGATAATGCACAATAGAGGAATCTAAAAAGGCACTAAAGAAAGTGCTCAACATCCTTAGCCATCAGGGAAATTCAAATCAAAACAACTCTGAGATATCATGTTACTCCTCATGATAGTTTATGCTGGAGAGTATGTGGAGAAAGGGAAACACTCCTCCACTACAGTCTGGAGACCAAAATTGTACAGCCACCTTGGTAATCAGAATTGCAGTTCCTCAGGGAAATAGAAATCTGTCCACCACAAGATCCAGCAATTCCATTCTTAGGCATACACCAAAAAGATGCATATTCATGCAACAAAGACATCTGGTCAAGTGTGTTCATAGTTGCAGTAGTTGTAATAGCCAAAACCTGGTATCAACCAAAATGCCCCTCAGTTGAAAAATAATAAAGAAAATGTGGCACGTTTACACAATAGAGTGCTACTTATATTAAAAAAAAAAAAAAAAAAAAAAAAAACTGTGGAATCTACAATTGGCAGGCAAACGGATGGAACTGGAAGAATCCATCCTGAGTGAGGTAACCCAGTCACAAAAAGACAAACATGATATATATTCACTCCTATATGGATTTTAGACATAGAGCAGAGGATTTTTAGCCTACAATTTATACCATCAGAATAGTTAGGAAATAAGGAGGACCCTAAGAAAGACATACATGGACCCCAGAGAAGGGGAAAGGAACAAGATCTCTTGAGCTATTGGGAGCATGGGGTAGGGGAGAGGAAGTTAGAAGAAAGAGAAGAGGAGGATATGAGGGAGCAGGAAGATTTATTTGAGGGCAGAATAGAGGAGAGCAAGAAAAGAGATACTGTGTAAGAGGGAGCCATTTTAGGTTTAAAGACAAATCTGGCACTAGGAAAATGTCCAGTGATCTATAAAAATTATTTCAACTAATAATCTTAGTAGTAGTGCTGAGGCTACCTTAAATTCCCTTCCTACCTTCATTCTAGAGCCTTCATTCCATAGCTGATGGAAGCAGAAGCAGAGATGCACAGCTAAACACTGAGCCAAACACCTGGAATCCACTTGCAGAGAGGGAGGAGTGATGGTCAAAGGAGTCTAGAGCAGGCTAGAGAAACCCAAAGGAACAGCAGGCCTGAAAAGGGAGAGCTCATAGACCCCAAACTGATAGCTTTGAAAACAGCATAGAACCAACTGAGACCCCCTAAATGTGTGTTTCAGTTAGGAGCCCTGGACTTAAATTTTGGAGTCAAAGCGTTTTTTTTTTTTTTTTTTTTTTTTATTATTATTTTACATGTCGATCCCAGTTCCCTCTCCCTCCCTCCCTCCCTCCCCCCAAGCCCTCCCTCCCTCCTTCCCTCCCTTTTGCCCTCTCTGCCCTCTCCCATGCACTCTAAACACCCTCCCCTCCCAACCCCCCACCACAATACAATATGTAGGGGAATGCCATCCAGTTGGGGTCATGTAGATCTGACAGGTCCTGTGAAGTAGGGACTAGGGCTTCTCTCCTATCTCTAGAATAAGGCAGTTATCCCTCCATGGGGGATATGTTTGCAAAGTCCTTTTGTGCACCAGGGATACATCCTGGCTCCACTGTCTGAGGTCTCTTAGACTGCTCAGACCTTCTGGCTGAGACCCATATTCAGGGGGGTCCGAGTCAGACCCCTGTTGGCTTCCCAGCTATCAGTCTAGTGGCCCTTAGCTCCTCCTTGTTCAGGTAAGCTGTCTCTATGTACTTCTACCGCATGGTCTTGTCCTCTCCATCTGCTTCTGGGTTCTAGTTTGACTCAGTGTTTATGTATGGGTGTTTGCTCCTGTTTTCAACAGGCATTAGTTGAGGACTCCATGGAGAAGTTAGTTGTTGATCTCACTCTCCGGGAAGGGCATTTATGATAGCCTTTCCACGGGAGCTGAGATTGTTAGTTGGGAGCAGTCTTGTAGTTCCCTCGACCTTTCTTTGTGTTCAACTTTATCTTCAAACCAATATTGGCTCCCTCTTTTATGTTCTCTCTCTCTGTCTCTGTCTCTCTCTCTCTTTCCTATTTTCCATTCCTAACCAGGCTCAATCCTCCTGGTCGCACATGCCTTCCTCTCCTCCCTCTCATTTTCTCCTATTTCTCTCTCCATTAGCTGTCCTCCCCCACTATACCTGAGGTCTGGGGGACTTGTCCCTTCCCAGTTCTGTGAGGGACTTTATATGAATCTCTTAGAATACAACTTGTATCCTAGTTCCTCTGGTGATGTGAATTATAGGCTGGTGATCATTTGATCTAGGTCTAAAATCCATATATGAGTGAGTACATACTGTGTTCCTCTTTTTGTGACTGGGTTACCTCATTCAGGGTGGTTTCTTCAAGTGCCATCCACTTGCCTGCGAATTTCAAGATACCATTATTTTTTTCTGCAGAGTAGTATTCCATTGTGTAGATGTGCCACATCTTCATTAACCATTCTTCAATTGAAGGGCATCTAGGTTGCTTCCAGGTTCTTGCTATTACAAATAGTGCTGCTATGAACATAGTTGAACAGATGGCTTTGTTGCATTGATGTGAATCCTTTGGGTATATGCCTAAGAGGGGGATTGCCGGGTCCTGTGGTAAACTAATTCCCATTTTCCTGAGGAACCGCCATACTGATATCCAAAGTGGCTGTATGAGTTTGCACTCCCACCAGCAGTGGAGGAGTGTTCCACTTTCTCCACATCCTCTCCAACATAAGTCATCACTGGTGTTTCTAATTTTAGCCATTCTGGCAGGGGTAAGATGGTATCTCAAAGTTATTTTGATTTGCATTTCCCTGATAGCTAAGGGTGTGGAGCATTTTCTTAAGTGTCTTTCAGCCTTTTTGATTTCCTCCATTGAGAATTCTTTCTTCAGTTCTGTACCCCATTTTTTAATAGGGTTATTTGGTGTTTTGTTGACTAGTTTCTTGAGTTCTTTGTATATTTTGGAGATCAGCCCTTTGTCGGATATAGGATTAGTGAAAATCTTTTCCGAGTCAGTGGGCTGCCGTTTGGTCTTGTCAACTGTGTCCTTTGCCTTACAGAAGCTTCTAAGTTTGAAGAGGTCCCATTTATTAATTGTTTCTTTCAGTGTCTGTGCCCCTGGAGTTATGTTCAAGAAGCGGTCTCCTATACCAATTTGTTCAAGGGTACCTCCTACTTTCTCTTCTAAGAGGTTCAATGTGGCTGGATTGATGTTGAGGTCTTTGATCCATTTGGACTTGAGTTTTGTGCATGGCGACAGACATGGGTCTATCTGCAGTCTTCTACACACCCTCATCCAATTGTGCCAGCACCATTTGTTGAAGATGCTGTCTTTGCCCCATTGTATAATTTTAGCTGTTTTGTCGAAAATCAGGTGTTCATAGGTGCGTGGATTAATATCAGGATTTTCAATTTGATTCCATTGGTCTACCTGTCTATTTTTATGCCAATACCAGGCTGTTTTCTGAACTATAGCTCTGTAGTAGAGCTTAAAGTCAGGAATGGTGATGCCTCCTGATGTTCTTTTATTGTATAGGGTTGTTTTGGCTATCCTGGGTCTTTTGTTTTTCCATATAAAGTTGATTATTATCCTTTCAAGGTCGGTGAAGAATTGTGGTGGGATTTTAATGGGGATTGCATTGAATCTGTAGATTGCTTTTGGTAAGATTGCCATTTTTACTATGTTTATCCTACCTATCCAAGAGCATGGGAGGTCTTTCCATTTTCTGGTATCTTCTTTAATTTATTTCTTTAGAGTCACAAAGTTCTTATTATATAGATCTTTTACTTGTTTGGTAAGCGTTACACCAAGATACTTTATGTTGCTTGTGGCTATTGTAAAGGGTGATATTTCTCTGATTTCTTTCTCTGCCTCTTTGTCGTCTGAAAAAAATAGGGCTACTGATTTTTTTGAGTTTATCTTGTATCCTGCTAGTTTGCTGAAGGTGTTTATCAGCTGTAGGAGTTCCCTGGTAGAGTTTATTGGGTCGCTTATGTAAACTATCATATCATCTGCAAATAGAGACGGTTTGACTTCTTCCTTTCCAATTTGGATGCCCTTGATCTCCTTTTGTTGTCTTATAGCATTAGCTAGGACTTCTAGTACGATATTGAAGAGATATGGAGAGAGAGGACAGCCTTGTCTTGTTCCTGATTTTAGAGGAATTGGCTTAAGTTTCTCTCCATTCAGTTTGATGTTGGCAGTTGGTTTGCTGTATATTGCTCTTATTATGTTTAGGTATGTTCCTGTTATCCCTGACCTCTCTAATACCTTTATCATGAAAGGGTGTTGAATTTTATCGAAGGCTTTTTCTGCATCTAGGGAGATAATCATATGGTTTTTCTTTTTCAGTTTGTTTATATGGTGGATCACGTTGATAGATTTTCGTATGTTAAACCATCCCTGCAATCCAGGTATGAAGCCTACTTGATCATGGTGGATGATTTCTCTGATGTATTTTTGAATTCGGTTTGCCATTATTTTATTGAGTATTTTTGCATCGATGTTCATCAGGGATATTGGTCTGTAGTTTTCTTTCTTAGTTGTGTCTTTGTGAGGTTTGGGTACCAAAGTTATTGTGGCCTCATAAAAAGAGATTGGCAATAAACCTTCTGTTTCTATCTTGTGGAACAGTTTGAGGAGTAGTGGTATTAGTTCTTCCTTGAATGTCTGGTAGAATTCTGCACTGAATCCATCTGGCCCTGGACTTTTTTTCGTTGGAAGGCTTTCGATGACTGCTTCTATTTCATTGCGGGTTATAGGTCTACTTAAGTTGTTTGTCTGTTCTTGATTTAATTTTGGTAAGTGATAGTTATCCAGAAACTTGTCCATTTCCTTTGAATTTTCAATTTTTGTGGAATACAGATTTTCGAAGTATGACCTGAAAATTGTCTGGATTTCCTCTGTGTCTGTTGTTATGTTCCCCATTTCGTTTCTGATTTTGTTAATTTGCATGTTCTGTCTCTGCTTTTTTGTTAATTTGGATAAAGGTTTATCAATCTTGTTGATTTTCTCAAAAAACCAACTCTTTGTTGCATTGATTTTTTGTATTGTTTTCCTGGTTTCTATTTTGTTGATTTCAGCCCTCAAGTTGATTATTTCCTGGCGTTTGCTCCTGCGGGGTTAATTCGCTTCTCTCTGTTCTAAGGTTTTCAGTTGCGCTGTTAATTCATTTATGTGACTATCCTCTGTTTTCTTCATATGGGCACTTAGTGCAATGAACTTCCCTCGTAGCACTGCTTTCAAGGTGTCCCATAAGTTCGGGTATGTAGTATCCTCATTCTCGTTGAATATTAGAAAGTCTTTAATTTCTTTCTTTATTTCTTCTTTGACCCAGGAGTGGTGCAATTGCACATTGTTAAATTTCCATGAGTTTGCAGGTTTTCTGCTATTTGTATTGTTGTTGAATTCCAATTTTAAAGCATGGTGGTCCGATAAGATACAGGGGACTATTTCTATTCTCTTGTATCTGTTGAGGTTTGTTATGTCTCCTAGTATGTGGTCGATTTTAGAGAAGGTTCCATGTGGAGCAGAGAAGAAGGTATATTCTTTTGTCTTTGGATGGAATGTTCTATAGATGTCTGTTAGCCCCAGTTGAGACATAACTTCTGTTAATTCTTTTGTTTCTTTGTTGAGTTTCTGATTTGTGGTCCTGTCTAGTGTTGAGAGTGGTGTATTGAAGTCTCCCACTACAAGTGTGTGAGGTTTTATATGAGCTTTGAGTTTTAGTAGTGTTTCTTTTACGAATGTGGGTGGCTTTGTATTAGGGGCATAGATGTTCAGAATTGAGACTTTGTGTTGATGGATTTCTCCTGAGATGAATATGAAATGACCGTCTTCATCTCTTTTTGACTAGTTTTGGTTTGAAGTCTAGTTTGTTAGATATTAGGATAGCTACGCCTGCTTGCTTCTTATTTCCATTTGATTGGAAAATCTTTTCCCAACCCTTTACCCTGAGGTAATGTCTATCTTTGGAGCTAAGATGTGTTTCTTGTATGCAGCAGAAGGATGGATTCTGTCTTCGTATCCATTCTGTTAATCTGTGTCTTTTTATAGGTGAGTTAAGACCATTAATGTTGAGGGTGAGTAAGGACCATTGATTGTTGATGGTTGTTTGATTTAGGTTTGTTGTTGGCAGTGGTATTGTTAGGAGCCATCTGCATAAAATCAATAGAAATAGGATTTATATCATTCAGCCTTTAATACTGTTGTTTTCTGGTGTTCTTGAATATGCCTTCTACTTAAAAACACTTTTACCTGTTATTTAACTTATTGAGTATAACTCATTTCTCTTATAAGGGTTTCAGATTGCTAATCTGGAGATTTTTTTTGTTTGACAGCATTTCAAGACAAGAAAAAATGAACACAGAGGGAGCACATTGATATTAATAAGAACAATTCAGTAGCAGCCAGTCCAGGGTGTGCAAAAGATAGACTTGTCTGCCAATAATGAGGCATAATAAAGAGGCTTGGGGCACCTTACAACTCATTAATAAACTACTTGCTAGTAATAGATTCAGAGAACAAGCAAATCACTGCTTTTAGGTGTGTACTCATGTATAACACCACCAGGCACCAATGGACACCTCTATTCTACTGGTTGCTCTGATGGTCTCTTTGAAACTACATTGTTCACAAAACTAAAACAAAAGTCTCAAACTTGGAAAAGAGACTGGTCATGATGGTGAGGTAATAATAGGGATAAGAATGAATAAGAGAAGTTGTAAGTGAGAGAATCAAAATACACTATATACATTGCAAAATTATGAATGAAGCAAAAGAAGTCAGCAATATGGACAGATGAACAGTCAATGACAAAAGACTCATTATTAACATGTCAATGCTGCATGTAATATAAAATGTGGCATAATCTGGGGGAGCACATTTGCTTAATCTAGTTAAATGGGAACTCATAGTGAACACAGAAATCAGTCTGCCTTTTCATTGGCACACATTGTTCATGCTATGGCCACTGACTTCAAGCCCTACTGCTATGGAAAAAATGTTGGTGCCCTTCTATAATCATTATACTAAAGCCTAGGCTGTGGGACCACTGTAAGAAAATTTCGTTTAGATTAAATCATGACTTTACATACCTATTATGACTGCAAATAGACTCATGTCTATCACCATGCACAAAACCCAAGTCCAAATGGATCAAAGACCTCAACATAAATCTAGCCACACTGACCCTCTTAGAAGAGAAAGTGAGAGGTACCCTTGAACAAATTGGTACTGGTGACTGCTTCCTGAACATAAAACTCCAGTAGCACAGACACTGTGATTGAAAATTAATGAATAGGATCTCTTGAAATTGAGAAGCTTCTGTAAACAAAGGACACAGTTGACAAGACCAAATGGCAGCCCACAGACTGGGAATAGATCTTCACCAATCCTCCATCTTACAGAGGGCTGATCTCCAAAATATACAAAGAACTCAAGAAATTAATCAACAAAACACCAAATAACCCTATTGAAAAATGGGGTACAGAACTGAAGAGAAAATTCTCAATAGAGGAAATCAAAATGGTGGAAAGACACTTAAGAAAATGTTCCACATCCTTAGCTATCAGGGAAATGCAAATCAAAACAACTCTGAGAACCCATCTTACTCCTGCCAGAATGGCTAAAATTAGAAATACAAATGATGACAACTTATGCTGCAGAGGATGTGGAGAAAGACAAACACTCCTACACTGCTGGTGGGACTGCAAAATTGTACAGCCATTTTGGAGATCAGTATGGTGGTTCCTCAGGAAAATGGGAATTAGTTTACCACAGGACCTGGCAATACCACTCTCAAATACCCAAATGATCAACATCCATGCAACAAAGGCATGTGTTCAACTATGTTTGTAGCAGCATTATTTGTAATAACAAGAACCTGGAAGCAACCTAGATGTTCTTCAACTGAAGAATATATGAAAAAGATGTGGCACATCTACACAATAGAATACTACCCTACATCAGAGGGGTGGGGCAACAATCTTGAAATTCTCAGGCAAATGGAAGGAAGTTGAAGAAACCACCCTGAATGAGGTAACTCAGTCACAAAAAGAGGAACAGGGCATGTACTCAATCATATATGGATTTTAAACACAGAGCAAAGGATTATCTGCCTATAATTCACACTGCCAGAGAAACTATGATACAAGGAGGAATCTAAGAGTTTCATACAAGGTCCCTCACAGAAGGGCAAAGGAACAAGATTTCTTGAACATATTGGGAGTGTGAGGGTCAGTGAGTGGAGAGGGAGCTAGGAGAAAGAGAAGGGGAGAAAGAGAAGGGGAGGAGAGGAAAGCACATGGCACTACGAATATTGAATCAGGGGAGGAATAGAAAACAGGAGAGAGAGAGAGAGAGAGAGACCACAAAAGGAGCCACTATAGTTTTTTTTAAATTTTATTTTATATAACAAAGTCCATTTAAATGAAAAACAAACATTTATAGACAATATTTGGGAATTGGGGCATTGTTCTTTCCAAACTACTTCCTGCTGGTAAGGGGCACTGTCATGGGGGATTCGAAGAAGATTCAGAAATCCTGGCTGAAGTCTCTAAGGCTGCTTTGTCCAGCTGTTTTGAATGTAGGATCACCTTGTACTCTGTTTCAGGTAGTATGGCTTGATCAAACCACATTAGTCTGTAAGGAATCCACATCTTTTCATTTTCTGTGGGAACAAAAATCGAAATCCTTTTCCCCAGTAACTTGTCCTTGAACTTAAATTTTGGAGTCAAAGCATTTTTTTTAATTTAATTGATTATTTTACATGTCGATCCCAGTTCCCTCTCCCTCCCTCCCAACCTCCCTCACTCCCTCCCTTCCTCCCTCCCTGCTGCCCTCCCTTTTACCCTCTCTGCCCTCTCACATGCACTCTAATCACCCTCCCATCCCCCCACCCCAATTCCATATGTAGGGGAATGTCATCCAGTAGGGGTCATGTAGGTCTGACAGGTCATGTGAAGTAGGGACTAGGGCTTCTCTCCTGTCTCTAGATTAAGGCAGTTGTCCCTCCATGGGGGATGTGTTCGCAAAGTCCTTTTGTGCTCCAGGCATACATCCTGGCTCCACTGTCTGAGGTCCCTTAGACTGCTCAGTCCTTCTGACTGAGACCCATATTCAGTCCCAGGCTGGCTTCCCAGCTATCAGTCTGGTGGACTGTTAGCTCCTCCTTGTTCAGGTAAGCTGTCTGTATGTGTTTCTGCTGCCTGGTCTTGTCCTCTCCATCTGCATCTGAGTTCTACTTCAACTCAGTGTTTATGTATGGGTGTTTGCTCCTGTTTCTAACAGGCATTAATTGAGGGCTCCATGGATAAGTTAGTTGTTGATCTCACTATCTGGGAAGAGCATTTATGATAGCCTTTCCACGGAAGCTCAAATTGTTAGTTGGCAGCAGTCTTGTAGTTCTCTAGACCTTTATCCGACAAAGGGTTGATCTCCAAAATATACAAAGAACTCAAGAAACTAGTCAACACAACACTAAATAACCCTATTAAAAAATGGGGGTACAGAACTGAAGAAAGAAATCTCAATAGAGGAAATCAAAAAGGCTGAAAGACACTTAAGAAAATGTTCCACATCCCCAGCATTCAGGGAAATGCAAATCAAAACAACTTTGAGATACCATTTTACTCCTGCCAGAATGGCTAAAATTAGAAACACCAATGATGACTCATGTTGGAGAGGATGTGGAGAAAGGGGAACATTCCTCCACTGCTGGTGGGAGTGCAAACTCATATAGCCATTTTGGAGATCAGTATGGTGGTTCAGGAAAATGGGAATTAGTTTACCACAGGACCCAAAAATCTCCCTCTTAGGCATATACCCAAAGGATTCACATCCATGCAACAAAAACATCTGTTCAACTATGTTCATAGCAGCACTATTTGTAACAGCAAGAACCTGGAAGCAACCTAGATGCCCCTCAATTGAAGAATGGTTAATGAAGATGTGGCCATTATAGGTTTTAAGAGAAAACTGACTCTAGAGAAATGTCCAGAGACCTACAAGGATGACCCCAACTAACAATTTGAGCAACAGTGGAAAGCTACCATAAATGCCTTTCCCTGATAATGAGATTGATGACTAACTTACCTGCCATCATAGAGCCCTCATCTAAGTAGCTGATGGAAACAGAAGCAGACACCCACAGGTAAACACTAAGCCAAACTGGAATCATGATACATAGAGGGAGCACAAGGTCAGGCTACAGAAACCCACACAAACAGCTGACATGTACAAGGGGGAGCTAATGGGTCCCCAGACTAATAGCTGGAATCCAGAATTGGACTGACTCAGACCCCATGAACATGGATCTCAGCTAGAAGGCCTGTGCAGTCTAAGGGACCTCTGACAGTGGAATCTGGATGTATCCCTGGTACACAAAAGGACTTTGGGGAGCACATACCCCATGGAAGGATACTCCCTTAACCTAGAGGTAGGAAGGAAGGCTTAGTCCCTACTCCAAATGACTTGACAGATTTTGTTGACCTCCTAGAAGGCATCACCCTACCTGTGGCATGTAGGGGGAATGGGCGGGTGGGAGAGAGGGGGGAGGGAGGGACAGGAAACTGGGATCGATATGTAAAATAAGACAAATAAATAAATAAATAAATAAATAAATAAATAAATAAGAAGAGGGTGACCATTTTGGCTGGGACTTAAAAGGGTTAAGTGGAAGAATTGATGGGAATCTGAGGCCAGCCTTGCATACAGAGTAAAACTGTCTTTGAAAAACAATCTTATGGGGTTGCCTTGTTCAGCCTGAACATTAGGGCCTTTGCCTCGTCTTATTTTGTCTTGTTTTGTCCTGTTTGGCAGGGGGTGGATCTGTGAGAAGGGTGTAGGAAATCTGGGAGAAGTAGGAGGAGGGGAAACTATGGTCAGTAGGCATCGTATGAAAGAAGAATCTATTTTCTACAAAAATAAAATTTAAAACAAAACAACAATAGCAAAGAAATAAAAGAAAACCACAAAAAGGAAAATGTAACGGGAGCATAAGAGGAAGAGGGAGTGAAATAAATGTTCATTCTACCCTGAGGACTATGTCAGGACCAACCATAAGGAGTGACACACAAATTTATGTTTTTGTGGCTATCCAGTCCATGTGGTATTTTGTCATGAAGGCCTAAGCTGAGATATCCATAAAGGAGGAAAAAGAATGAACATATAAATCAGTGGATATCTGAAAATGAAAATCAGACCAAGTAGGAGAGAAGGTAAGAAATAATGGATGGGGCATGGGGTAATTTCTTAATATGTAAAGTGAATATTGCCCAAGCATGAGAAACTACATTTAGATCCCTAGTACCCTTGGGAAAAAATCCAGGCATGGTAGCTAATACCTGTAATTCCAGTACTAGGAGGCATAGACAGGAGGATCCCTAATGATTGTTGACCAGGCAGTCTAGCTGCTCAGTGATCAATCAATGAGGTAGTGAGTAATCAAAGAGACATACAACATCTGCCTCTAGCCTAGCATGGGCCTGTGAACCCATACATGTATATCACACACCAAAGAGAAATAATGGCCTGAGGAAATGGAGAAAAAGTTTATAAGAAATTAAAGTAATATGGGAAATACTACAAAATAAGGCACAAAGAATCATGATTAAATGTGATTAAATTTTCAAAATAGGTGGGATCCAGCCTACAACTATTTTAAATTTTACTCATACAGTATATTATAATTTGATGATAGTAACATGATTATTGAGGACTTTCAATAATCTAGGTTTCTGATTCACATTGCTTTTAAAGAGTAATAATAACTTGATATTTTAACAATCTAAGACTTCCTAGAATGTTATCTGAACCACCACTCAGACAACATTGAATTCTCTCCTTCCCTCTTTCTTCCCAGAATTTAGGAACAAGCTCTGACAGTCTCCAAAACAGTTCCACACATATCCACAAGCCAAGCCACCTTTATCCCACTATGGTTCATTGCAATAGCCCCTCTTCTGAACACTTCTCTGGGAATAACAGTCAATTTAAAGTGATATAGGAGACCATATTGCTCAACTATGAGAAATGTTTCAATGGAGTCCCTTCACTTTAGATTACAAGCTCATTTCTTTATTGTGATACAATTATGTCGCTGAGCAGTAAAAGCTCATTGTAGACATCTACCATGAAATAGTCACATTGGCTGAATTCCCTCTTCAAAAGACTATTCTTCAGCCTCCACACTTTATCCTCATTCAGTTCTTAGCTTAGATAGTCTCTTCCCAGGTTAGTCTCAGCCATCTGATCAAATAGCCCAAGAAATATTCATTACATTTGATCAATACCTTCTCTTAAATCCTTACTTATCATTTGTATGACTATTTATCATTCTGACCCTCAAATCTTATGAAAGCACATATGGGTGCTTCTTATATATTGATTTTTATCTTTGGTACCAGAGTAGGAGCATGCTACCTGGTTAAGTCAAGCAAGGTTCTAATTAAGCACTGTGATTATGCTCTATAAGTCATGATGGGGTACATTGTAGCATATATCTATTAATGTACTTAACATATATTATGATGGCAAAGTTGAATCTTTCCTTAGGATCAAGACTAATACCCCCTGGCTCCTGCAAACAACTAGTTTCATTTCTTAGCCAATCCTCTCTATCCCCTTTCTGCATGTTTATGTGTGTCACAGCTACCACCCAAATCCAAAGTGTCTTGAGATCTCTGGTTTGAAATGTTTTGATCAAGTCCTGTGAAAATGCTGATACTTTCCCCCAGCTTTCTGCTCCCTGACTTCCAGTTTTTCTATCATGAATAGCTTTGAATCTGAGATGTCTATACCACATATCTGTGTGATTTCTGATCTTAGTATTATCCAAGTTGTAAATACTGGCTCCCTGATGGCTTCTCACACTATAATTGCTTTCATACTAAAGGAGAATACTGGGAAGTGATGCTCAAGCTTCTTGTTCAGGGGTGTACTCTACATTGTTATATATGTCTTCTTATAATAGATGTAAACCTTTGGCTCACAGTTGATCTTGATTTCTATTGCAGCCTTTGATTGCTGTTTCCCTTCCCTTTACAATATTATACTTCCTACTCAAAATTTTCTCCATCACCAAAATGAATTATTTCCACTCACCTTACTGTGTTAGACTTATTTCCTAGGAAATGGAACCAAGGGAGAATTACATCACACTTTTCATGGTTAGCTAGCATGCTTGCTATGGAGAGTAAGGTTTACATATTCTATCTGTATGCTTCAAATCTTTAGGAAAGTTATCTACCTAGTGAGCATGCAAACACCTTCATCAAATCAGTGAGTAGGGCTTAATAGATGCTTGGTGAGCTAAGCTAGCAAATGAGATTTCTTAATCTCAGAAGGAAGGATGCAGGATTTCTCACATAGCTTAGCCTTGGAATGTTTTTTGATTTAACAGTATTAATCCATTAGAGAGGATTTACAGGATATATTTTTTCCAACTCTGTTCTTTCCTTTGCACTAATGGTTCCCCAATTATAATTTAACTTCATTTCATGTTCAGAGCTGCTCTTCAGTAGTGAATGGGTATTCCTAAATTTATCTCACTTTCTGGAATGTGATTTCTATGAAATAATACTTTTTGTACTCATTTAAATTTTATTTTTGTCATCTCAATCTACTTAGAAAAAAGCAGTAATATACAACCATAACACAGATAACAATAATGTATTATAATTTGAAGATCACATACTAGATTTTAAATGTTCTTATCACAAAATATTAGTTCAATTTAAATATTATATATATGTATATATATATATATACATATATATGCAGCAAATCACCATGTTATTTATAAAAATATTTAGTTTCTATTCTTATGAAATAATTTTTCAATTCATACATTCTATGACAAAATTTTTGGACTTTATTGTTTTTTTTTATATTTGCAATTAGTAGGCATAGTCTTTTCATGTATCTATGACCTTGAAATATCTCCTCATAAAAGAAAACCTTAAAAACTTTAGCTCGAATAAATCCTTTCCTTAATGTTTTTCACTATAGCAGAAATAATTTAAAATACTCTTTCTGGTCTTTCTCTTTCTCATATAATTACATATTTCATATAAATATATTATAAATATATTATAAATAAATTATAAATTATAAATATATTATAAATATAAATAATATAAATATATTATAAAACATTTTTGAGTCTTCAAAGTTAAACAATTTTAGTATTATTAGTCTCCCTGTTAACTTTGAAATGGTTTCTAAGGACATTCTCACCATTCTATTTCCTCTTCTCAGAGTACAAAGAGCAACCTGTTTTATTGTGTGGATATACTTGACCATATGCCATATATTGGGAAGAGAATGAATGTGGTTGCCTCTTGCTCATGCATAAGAAGCGCAACTTCCAAAGTTTGGCTTGCTAGGTGTCTTAGTTAGGATTTCTATTGCTGTGTAGAGATATGACCCCAGCAACTCTTATAAAGGAAAACATTTAATTGAGATAGAGGCTTAAAGTTTCAGAGGATTAGTTCATTATCATCATAGCAGGGAGCATGGTGGCATGCAGAAAGACATGGTGCTGAAGAATAAGCTGCTACATATAGATATGAAAGCAACAGGAAGTAGATTAATAAACTGGATAGTATTTTGAACATAAGAGACCTCAAGTCCCCTACCCCCAAGTGACACACTTCCTCCAACAAGGCCACATCTACTCCAACAAAGCCGTTACTCCTAACATTTCCACTCTTTGTGTGTGTGTGGGGGGGGGATTTTCTTTCAAATCACCACAGTATGGCTCTTCCATTTTTGCCTCTGTGTGGAGTCTCAGAAAAATTTTCCCGAAGGATAGGTACCTTTCAACATGCATCCTACAATGGTGACAAAGGAAGTCAATCTAAGCATAACTGTCTTAATTAATTTTCTATTGCTAGGATAAAACACCATGACCAAGGCAAATTTAGAAAGAGTCCATAGCTATCATGCCAGGGATCATGGTAGCTGGTAGGAAGGCAAGGCACTGAATCAGTACCTGAGAGTAGATTTCTTCTTACAAAACCATGAGGTAGAGTGGGAGATACATAATGGTAAAGAGGCTAATCTTTTGAAACCTTAAAGTGGCTCCCAATTACACATTTCTTTAAACAAGGCCACACCTGCTAATACTTCCCAAACAGTCCCAACAACCGGAGGTCAGGTATTAAAATTTATGAGCCTATGAGGTTCATTATAATTTAAATCACCACAGTGACCTTCAATGGAGTGACCACATCCAATAACAGAGATATGGACAAGACAGTTTGTGTTGGCTGCCATTGTAATTTTGGGAGAATTAATTTAAGATATAACATTATCATCCTAGAAATTGACAAATATCAAAAATATACATATAAATAAGACAGTGAAGATATTATTATTCAAAAGTTGGGTAAATATTTTTGACAGTTCACAAGTATATATAATATATATATTACATATTATATTACATATAATATAATATATATATATTTGTTATTGTATTCATCCCAATTACCTTTGGTTATGCCCTTTATTATCCCCATGAACTCCTTAACAACTAGTCCCTCAGGGCTATACTATTAAAGAAAATGACACTTTCTCAGCAATCATTAGATGACACTTTAAAGCCACAGTAGTTATTAGATGTATTAAAGTATCAATAGGTCCTCAGGAAGATGTGAGGGCCTCAGGGTCACCACTTATGTCTGTGATAAAATACTGAAGGCCCAATCTCATACAAGTGTCCACAGCAGAGGCTGTGTTATATCTCAATGTCAGCATTTTGTGGTAGTGTTCCTCATCCTCTAGCTCCTTCTCTTCCTTTGTAAAGAAGAGAGCAATGTCCTGGTTACGGCTGAGCACTTAAGTCACTTTTCTCACCACTTTTACCAGTTATGAGCCTCTCCATCAACCACTGCCCTCAGTGAAAAGGAGCATCTTGGATTAGTGAGATGGTGTGGCTGGCAAATGTGGTATCTTCCAAGCACTGTAATAGCCAGAGGGAGGTGACTTGGAGGTCACTTCCAAAAAGCTGGCTTAATATTTGATCATCATTTATTTCCTATACTCCTCTGGAATGAGAAAATATAAAAAATGGTTACAAAACAAAACAGCATTTATGACCAAATGTGGAGCACTGTTGAAAATACCTTGATGGCAATGAATTTTCATTTTTTCTTCTGCTTTGAAGTCTGAGGTATTATGTCCATTTACACATTGCAATATTTTTTTAATGAAGCCAAATAATTTATATCAGAGAATCACAGATAAAGATTTATTCCCCTCCCAGTTGTTTTTTTATAAGAATATTTGAAAGTTGAGATAATTTGGGCACCTGTGTGTTAGTGTAGGCTACATGCTGTGGGAAGAGGCAGAATATACATCTTTCCTTGTTTTCATATCATTGGGACTTTCACTGACACATGACAGTGGATTTAATAGCATGTGATTAAACTTAACTGTAGCATCTTGATACCATTTTGTCTATGGTTAACTATCAGAAATTGAAAAAAACTCAGAATCAGGACTTCAAGATGGTAGGCACATTTCAGCTGTTCCCTCCTTGTTATCTCCTGAAAATCCTCATTCCAGTCTTGTTTTCATAAACCAAGCAGGCATCAATGTGGCCTGTGTATCTATGTTCCACCCCTGACAGATGTCACAGTCATGATTAAGTTTAATAAAAATGTGCATGTGAACAGCAAGGATGAAAAGGTATATTTTGTTACAGATCACCAAGAACAAAGTTGCCTGTTTGTTTTTGTTTTCTGCAATAAGAGGGGAATCAATAGCATAGTAATAATGCTCATCAGTGGGAAAGAAGAAATTCAACTCAACGCAGAGCCTGATTCTTTCTAAGATAATTATAAAGATAATTTCCTTGACCACCCATCCCATTTTGTCTTCTAGTAATGGTGCCACTAATCTTAACATCTGCTTAAAGAAAGGATATGAACAAGTTTTATGAAATTATGAGATATTGAACACATTTTACCAAGAAATTAGAATTGGGAATAGATGCCTGTGGGATCCTGTTCTCTAAATGAAGAACATAGCATTGTGCTAGCTTTAGGTCTTACATTTGCCTTACTTATGAAAATAATCCTTTCTAAAGCTAATTAACTATGATAAAACCTTATATTTTATGCCATTAGAAAGACTTTAAAGTTGAACATTAACATGCCTAAGAGTTTTCCAGTTCTTTGAGAAGATAATCCTACTAAAACCTACTCTGTTCCAGAGATTAGCAAACCATGGCCTGCTGGCCAAATGCAGCCACTCTGTGTTGTGTAAATATGGGTGACTTGAACATGGCCACACTCTTTAGTGTGGATTGAAATGCCTAACATTGATTCCAGGTGATAATTTACAGAACAGGTTGAAGATTCTTGGTATACTAGTAGACGTTGTTTAATGACAGTCTATGGATTTTCTGCATTATTGCCTGACATTTAATTGACTCAGGCATTATCTTAATTTTCTAATCGATGTAAATTGATGTATTTGTCACTTTTTGTTGCTGTCACAAAACTATGAAAATCAAGTTAAATTATAGAGGGTTATTTCATCTCAAGCTGGTGGTTTTAGTTTCTGGTGGGCTTCCTTCATGCTGTGGGTCTCATTGTTGTTCTTTTGTTACAGTTATAGGATAAAACTGGAAAAACGGGGGGTGTCCTCTGTGAGTGGGGTCCCAAGGTATGGGACCACGTGGGAGAACATAGCAGGTTCCATAGCAGGTGAGGTTGACCGAGGCTGAGGAAATAACTTGCCAGGCAGATAGAACTTAAATGAGGAGTTTATTTAGAAAGAGGAGTGAGGGGGAAGGGAAGAGACATAGAAGCACTAGGAACAGAAAAGAAGAAGAAGGAGAAGGACAAGGAGAAGAAGAAGGAGAAGGAGAGAGGAGCTGGAAGGCAAAAGAGATCATAAGTGAACAACAGGTCTGACACTTAAAGGTATCTTTTACACCTGCCTGCAGACTAGTACTCATGGAACTCTGGGCTGACCAGGATCCTGCCTGAGTGCTTTCTGCCAGGTGAAAGGGGCAGGCCAATGTAATGTCTGGAATCCTTCCACTCATAGTGTCAGGAATGTGAAAGAGGGGCTTCCCAGCAAACTTTAAAATGACAGGAAGAATTCAGGGGCAAGTCATACCTTCCAAAACTCACCTCCAGAGGGAGAGCTACTTTCCCTACCTCCTAGTTTCCAGCACCTCCTCCCTATAAACCCATCAAATTATGAGTCCATCAATGAATTAATACACTGATGACATCACATCTCTCATGAGTTGATTGCTTTTAAAAATCTTGCCAGTTGGTCACCAAGACTTTAGCACCTTTGGGAGACATTGATTCAGGCCACAACTGGAAACCACTTGGAATAAAGTAAAATGTTTTATTTGAGATACCTTTTGTAGATGGAGTGAAGAAAATTAGGCATATTGTTTTATTTCATCCCTCCATTTAGCCAGAAACTTGAAGGACTTTGTTTCTGCTTTGAGAACATCTTGGTGGGGAGTGCATTATCAGGCATGAAAGAGAAAATGTTAGTATAGCTAATGGAGGCAAAATTAGAAAACTCTCAAATGCTGATTCTCTTAACATGCCTTCAAACATGTTCAGGTATCCTTTAAAGCAGGGCAGATAGGAGACCTTTGGGTCTTCTCACACTCAGTCCTCGTGGTCCATATATCCCTCTAAAAGTATAACATACTTATGAATTAACATGAAGAAAATTGAATTCCTCTGTTTAAAAAAATGTAGCAACATTGCCAGGAGGGTTGTGTCAAAGCAAAATTGTCAGACTTAGGACTCCCCCTGGGACATCATATAAATACTAAGTGGCAATGCATATGTGTATTCCACCCTGGGAATGTGGAGACAGGTATCCCAGGAAAAAACTGGCTATCAAAAGACTAAACACATCAGCAAACACTGGTTTTCACTGAGAGACCCTACATCAACAAAGAATAAGGTGGAAACTGTGGACACGTATCAGTGGTTAGGAGCTCTTGTTGCTCCAGCACACGACCTGGATTTAGTTCACAGCATTTATATAGTGGTTTATAATCACCTATAATTCCAGCTGCAGAAGCTCTGATGCCCTATTAAGACCTCTTCTGGACAGGTACATATGTGTTGCGCATACAAATGTGCAGCCAAAACACCCATACACATCAATATGAAAAAAAGAATAAGGTAGAAAAATGCTTTATTGAGAAAGTCCTGATATCAATTTCAGGCCTTCATGTGAATATGTGTGTGTGTATATATTCAAATACACCTGTAGCCACACACATACATGTGCATATGCATCATTCATATAAGCACAGACATAAGCCACGAAAAATGCTACAATTCATGTATATACTCTTTTGAATCAGTATTTTTCTATAATCTGAATGGAGTGAGTTTGTTTTGTTTCAGATCCATGACACCTGTCTTTGATTTGTACCCTGTTAGTGTGATAAAATACCCTGCCAAAAGCAACTTAGGGAAGAAAACTTAATTTAGTTCAGAATTCCAAATTACATTCAATCATAGCAGAAAGGCAAGGTGATAGGAACTTAAACAGATGTCACACCACATGCACAATCAGGAGTGGGAGAGCATGAAGTCCTTGTGCTCAACTCACTGTTCCCTTTTTGATATAGTCTAGGATGTAACACAGAGAAAGGCAGAGTCTTCCACTCAAGACAATCCCTTCATGTACATGACCACAGGCCATCCTGGACCATACAACTTCTCATTAATATTATCTTCCCAAGTAAATTTTTGTTGTGCCAAGTTGATGAAACTGTCACACCTTCCCTTTACTTCAACACTAACACACTGTACAGTATCCATAAATGTGGAATGTAAGTATTGATAAACAGGAAGAAAACTGAATCCCCTTTTGTAAAAAACTACACTACAGGGACTGGAGAGATGTCTTAGCAATTAAAGTGCTTGCCACATAAACAAGAATGTCAGAGTTAGGATCCCCCTAAGACCGCATGTAAAAGCTAAGTGGATATGGAAACTTGTAATTTCAACCCAGGAAAGTGGAGATATTTATGCTATTCAATCTGAACAAAAGAGCAAAAGTAATTTTTTAAAAATTTTCTCTTTGCTCATATTTTAGTATATACTAGACACTGTCATGATTACTCAACAAATCTACAAAGTGAGCCACATCTGTTGGTTTTGGGCAGGCACAGCTGGGGCTTCCTTAGCTTCTGTACTAAACTTTTATGTGGGTGCAATTTTTAGTTGCCTATTCTGTCTCTATTTATGCAAATCATAGTGTTATTTATAAGCAAGTAAATAATCATTTTAAAGGCAACATCTGCACTTGTGTCTGAATGTCAGACACCTGCAAAGTCAGATCACTTTGAATGGAAGACCAAGTGCTGCTTAGATCTGACTTACAGCTTGAAATAAATTTCAATCACTTGCATGCCTCTTAATCTCAACTTTAATAAGAGAGCATCCTTTACTACTGATTAATCTTAGATATACTTTTTACTGCAAAAACATTGTTAAAGTCTTCCAAATGTAAAAATGTAAAGGAATTAGCAGTGAGGAGAGATACAAAATTTAATTCTATATTCCCAAGTCATGTGCCAGCTACAGGAGCCTGTGATTGCTATTTAAGTTTATTCTTTCCTTGTTCATCTGTCAAATGACAGCACTCCTCTCATAAACTGTTCTGAGGATGAGATAGAACTGTACATAAGCACCACCACTGTTGTCCACTCTAAGGACACAGTGATTACCACTTCTCTTTCCTCACTTAGTTTTTCTCTGATCCATTTGAAAGCATAGTCACCTCTACTCTCGTCCCCTTCCCTCTAAAATTGAATGGAAATGGCCATAAGAGGAATCTAGAGTCACCAAAACGAAATTTGGAGAAATTCTAAGCCATGCTCTAGAGTATGAAAACTAACCATCATTTTTATCATAATGGTTTACTTTGGGAAAAATCTTAAGATTTAAAAAAAAGAAAAGGACAACAGTAGAAGTTTTATGTCAATATTTGAATATCTCAGAAGGATAAAAATGAGTAGCTGTGAAGGTGTTCTTTTTGAAAACCATTTATATAAAGACTGCAATATTGCATCATAGATCTGAATATTGTCAAATGCTAAACATATTAGGAATCATATTATTTCTAGCACTAATTTTTCTGCCAATTAAGCACTCCACAAACATGCATACAGTGGTAAAAACAGACCAAGAAGGTATAAGTTAAAAGTTGTCTCTGTCCATATCTGTACAATTTAATGAGACTGGTTTTATTTAATCTATTTCCTGCAGTCACATCTTGAATAGCTACCCGCCAATTACAGCAAAATCATTAGTGCTTGTTTTCCTAACGATTCTATTGATCATCCCCCTAGCAGTTGTGCTCCTACATCTACTCCATTTATTAATTTGCTTCTCTCTAGTCAGTGCCGCCCTCCCTTCATTAGGGATGACATTTGTAGACTTGAAAGCAAAAAAGCTGGTTTTAATCTTTCTTCTACCTCTAATTAGCCCTGTAACTCTAAAGAAATCATTTCATTATTCCTCAATCCCCTACTTTCCTATTTTATGAGCCTTTGTATCCACAGAGTTATGGCTCACTTAAAGAAATACTCCTGACCAATGTCAGGAGAGTTGAAATCTAGCTTGGTATTGTCCTTGGGCAATTTATTCAACCTTGTTGGGACTTCAGTTTTTGCCATTGTAAACCAGTGAATATAATAGGTTCATAGATCTTGTCACAGAAAACAGTAATTATAATATGGCTATATGCTGCTAAATGGTTCATAGATCACTACAAACATTGCCTAGTACTTTATCTCAGTAAAAACAGGAGTGTCTGAATGTTTTAGGGCAGCATTTTCTAACTCGTGCCTTCTATTTCAGTGTTCTGGGAAAGGAGGTGCAGTAGAAGAGAATTGTTGTGATCAGTGGTTACTAGGAACTGGGAATTAGATATCTTCCAGCCACAGGGACATTGTGAGGTAATTTCCGGGCCATTAGAGACAGGATCTCTCATTTCAGTGGATGGCTCTAAAGATAAAAGATAATTGTTCTCTTATTCTATGGACTCTATTTGGCTTAGGATATCTGATATTCTTAGTCCACTGACTTCTATAGACTAAATTAGATCATGATGTGCAGGGTGTGTGCAGAAGGGTCTGGGTCATCTGAGAAATGGAGTAGGGCTCACTCAGTAGCTAGAAGAGAAAACCCATCTTATGGGATTTATGGGTAAATTATCCTTTCTGGAGAAAAACTCCAAAGTACAGTACTGTATTTTCAACTATGTGTTAGATATTCTTTACTTGTTCAATTTCAGGGCTTTAATGTATTCTAACTACATTTCTCTTTTGTGTATGGGGAAAGCAAGTAAAAAAGAAATTAAATTTATGTGACTAATAGAAAATAATATGTACTCAAAGACATATGTAAGAACAGGTTCCAGCTCTCTTTATTTTATTCATTTACCACTGTTTTTCCTGAAACTCGGAGAAACTCCTTATACTGACGTAGAATAAATGCACATGCAATGTGAGTCAGAGGAGAGATGACATTCCAAAATGTGATATGGTAAGAGGTGGGAAGAAATTTAAGACATTCAGTACTAATTGTTTAAAAAAAGAATCAAACCAAAAGCAATGTTTCATGCCTGGGACTCTGTAGAAAGTTTACGAAGTTGTCTATCTCAGAAGTATGTTGGAGTATGGGCAGGGGCATTCTCTTCCACAGTTAAACAGTTGCAGAAATTCTAGTTCCTGTTTCACAGGACAGAGCTGAGTAGAAATCAGGTTGACTTCTCACCTCTTTTCTTTTCCCTTTGTTCTAAGAAGGTTATCTGACCTCGTGGCATCAGAAAGAGGATGAGGTTGAGCTTTTTTTTTTTTTTTTTTTTTTTGGTTTTGAAGACATGGTTCCTTTGTGTAGCCTTGACTGTCTCAGAACTAATTCTGTAGATCAGGCTGGTCTCCATCTCATAGGGCTCTACCTGCTTCTGCTTCCCTGTGGGATTAAAGGTTTGCACCACCAGAACCAGGCCTGGGGATGAACTTTTATAAACTAGACCCCTATACTTAACCAGAGGGATTCTAAGTCAGTTAATTTAGGAAAACTATCAGCTTTTCTACCTTAAAGATGCTCAGTCTTTGGGTTTTATGCAACTTATCTTGATCATGTGACCAATACATTAAGATAACTATGAAAGTAAGTTATCATTATCCTCAATAAACCAAGGCTACTCTTAAAAGTCTTAAAACTACTATAAGAGAAAGATAACACAGATTTTTTTAAAGCCTATTAGTATTTTCACTGGCGTTTTCTCCAATCACTGCTGTCAAATACAGTTATAGACCCACAAGAAAGCAGGTAATGTGCCTTCACTGGCAAAGATCAGTTCCTTTATGTAAAGGTTATATATTTCTTTGTCTTTTTATTCTGGGCAATAGAAATCTGATTGCAATTCATCTCTCTTAATTCTTTGCAATAAAATATATAAAAACACCATGAAGAAACAAGTGATACTGAAATGATAATGGCATGCAGTTGTTAACACATCAGTATAAAGGATGGATAAGCAATGGATTGAGTGTAGTGAAATTCTTCCATTAATTTCTTAAGCTTCTCCCCGAAAGCAGGGTAAACCCCCAGGTGGATCTATGACATTTCTTTGGCTGTGGTTTGTAGTTGTGTTTCTGCTGTCTGTTCATTGGTCCATTTACTCCCTCTGACTTTCTCTGTGTTAGTCTATGCTATGGTGCTACTCAAATGTAATAAATTCCTGGCTATCAGTGATAAAGGATTCCTCATTCTTTGTCTGCTGCTGTTTCCTCTCTTTGACTGGATTACCTGAGCTTGGCCTGGTTCTTCTTTGTAGATCTCTGCATCTGGTTCCATCAATTACTGGATGAAGGCTCTATGGTGATAGTTGAGGTATTCACTAATAGGATTACAGGGATAGGTTAGGTCAGGCATTTTCTGCACTTGCTAGGAGTCTTAGCTAGGGTACTCCTTGTGGATTCTTGGGAGTTTCCATAGCACCAGGTTTCTCCCTAAGCCCATAGTGGCTATTAAGATATCTCTTTCCCTGCTCTTCTACTGCATCCTTACCCCCACAACCATCCAATTCCCATGTTCTTATTCACCTTCCCTTCTCCCTTACCTTCCCCTACCCACCCCCCAGTGTACCCCATAGATCTAGTCTAATTTCCCTTCCTGGAGAGATCCATGTGTCCCTCTTACAATCCTCCTTGTTTCCTAACTTCTCTGGAGCTGTGAAATGTAGACAGGGTATCCTTTGATTTATATATAAAATCTGCTTATGAGTGAATGCATACCATGCTTGTCTTTCTGAGTCTGGGTTACTTTACTCAGGATTATTTTTCCAATTTCATCCATTTGCTTGCAAATTTTATGAGGTCATTTTTGTTTACAGCTAAATAGTGCTCCATTGTGTGTATGTACCATATTTTCTTTATCCAGTTTTCCGTTGAGGGGCATCTAGGTTTTTTTCCATGACTTGGCTATTACTAATAGTGATGCTGTTAACATTGTTGAACAAGTGTTCTTGTGGTATGATTGAGTATCCTTTGGGTATAAGCCCAAGAGTGGTATCACTGGATCTTGAGGTAGATTCCCAATTTTTTAGAAATTGCCATACAGATTTCCAAAATGTCTGTACAAGTCTGAACTCTCACCAGCAGTGGAGGTGTGTTCCCTTGGATCCCTGTCCTCTCCAACATAAGCTATCCTCAGTAATTTTTTATCTTAGCCATCCTGGCAGGTGTAAGAGGTTATCTCAGAGTCATTTTGATTTGCATTTCTCTGATGGCTAAGGATGTTGAACATTTAAATCTATAGAAACAGCTGAACCAAGTTTGTAGAAACTCATGAATTCTAGACCTACAACTGTGGAGATCCCAGGGGACTGAACTAGGCTCTTCATATGAGGGATAAAGTTGTGAAGCATGGACTAACTGAGGAGCTTTTGGCAGAAAGACTACAATACAAACCTGGTACATGAACTTGCTTGTTGGAGCCCACTCTCTATGGTGGGATGCCATGCTCAGCTTTAATTCATGAAAGAAGGGCCTGGCCCTGCCCCAACCTATTGTGACAGACTATGTTGACTCCTCTATGGAGCCCTTACCCATGAGAAGGAATGGACTAGGGTTGGGCTTGGAAGTGGGATGAGGGAGGTGGGAGGAAATGTGGGAGGGAGAACTGTGGTTGGAATAAAGAATTGTAAAAGAGCCTTGTTTTGTATAGATAATATACATCACTGTGTTTCTGAAAATTCTGGTGGGTTTTTTCTGCTTTCCCCTGTATGTCTTTAACCTTGCAGCAGATTCTAGGAAGGACCCATCACACCTCTATTAGGTTGGAAGGCAGTTATTTATAGCAAAGCCTGCATTCATTCTCCCATTGGTAGACTAACTACTAATGGTCACTCTTAAGAGAGTTCTGCTAGTACAGCCTGCATATACAACATATCTGCATGTGATCTGCTACCACGTAATCATGATATGGTTTCAGATTAGCTATTTTTGCTGTATTTGTATGCTGTCATAGTTGTATTCAGTTGCTAACTTGACATAGTTAAGGAAAGGAACCCTCAGTTGAGTAAATGCCTCCACCACATTGGCCCGAGTCTGTCTACAGAGTATGTTCTCCATTGCTGCTTAATATGGAGGCCCAAGCTCATTTTAGGTGTTGGTATCTTTAATCAGGTGGGCCAAAGAGAAAGACAAAGGAAGAAAGAAAGCCATTAAGCTTCACCTTTCCATGGTCTCTGCTTCATTTCCTGTTTTGAGCTTTTGCCCTGGCTTCTCTTAGCTATGGACTGTAACCTGAGAGCCAAATTTACTCTTTCTTCGCCAAGCTGCTTTTAATTATAGTGCTTAACACAGTAACAGAAAAGCAAATTGCAATAGAGGCCATAGCTAGAGGCCGTTCTTGAACAAATGTCCACAACCCCACATCTCCTTTATTGACCTCTCAAATGTTGCATTATCATCCACCTGCTAAAATCAATCCAGAGTCAAGTGCCAGAAGACCAGAGAGTCCCCATGTATCAGAGCCTGTTTAACTTATTCAAACTAGATAATCCTTAGCCTATTCACTCTGCCTTGCCTGTTTCTTGGCATGGATGATAGTCACCTGCAGTTCCCTTATCTGTTACTGTTTCCCTTGAGCAACATGTGGTGCTCTGTGTGTAGCATTTGGCCCCACAATCTGTCATCCGAGGTCATATGGTCAAGTTTCATACATGTCTTAAAATTTTCTTGGAAATAATGCTTGTACATTAGAATTCACTGGGCATTTTCTAATTGTATTTTTATTTACTTATTTTTAGTATTCAGAATTTCATACCTTGTGGCATTATTAAAGTCCCATATGTGTAATCAACACCAGCTATAATTTTTAAAAGTTCCACCAATGTATATAACATCTAAACTTGCAAAGTTCCAGGTTAGTTTCAAGCCACTGAAGCGTCCATGTTTCTCATCCTGTAACGTGCGGTTCAAAGGTGGAACTCACTTCAAGCAACTTGTTCATTTATTCCATCCTGGGGTTAATTCAGCCCTCTGGAACTCCAAGGAACTCCATTTTTTTTTTTTTTTTTTTTTTTGGCATAGTAGTATCTGAAGCAGAACTGGTCTAATATATCTTTCCAGGCTCTGTGTATTCTCTAAACTTAGGAGTGAAGCACAGTTAAGGAAATTTAAAGAAGAATGGATTCAGAAGCAGAAGAAGAGGGTTTCCTGTTTGTTGTAGTTTATTTAAAATGATGATAAATTGCAGCCATTAAATAAGGAAATCTACCTGTATATATGAATCTGGCAACAAGAAATGGTATGTAATTAGCTTTTCACTGTACCTATATTCATATTTAAAATAAGATTAAGACTGAAAATTCATTCCTTGATTAATTTATTTTATCGCATTGTGTTCCCCCTGCTTGGCTTTGTTCTCCTCCTTCTTAGATACTTAGTGAGTGTGGTGTGATGTTTTGAAAAACTTTACAAAGAGCTAATAATTTCAATAAACATATTACCAATCCATACTTCAAAGTATACTTGGAAAAAATTATCCTTCAAAGAAATCCATTACACTTAAAATTCGCCTAATATAATCTGTCATCAAAAGCCCCTGTGAATAAAGTGCTGATTTTTTTAAGACTAATCTTGTCACTGCAGAATTATGCACACCTGATGAACAATTCATCAATAATTAATCTATAAAAAGATTACTGGCTGATGGATTCAAACTGAATTTTCTCTCTAATTAATTCACTGTAGAACTGGGTATTTCCTACTGTCATTATATAGCTTGAAAATGCATGAAAGGCTCCTGATGAAAATTACATGACTTGTTTAGATGGCTTAACAATACTGAATGGTGCTAATTGGGATACATTTTTCTAGGCTTGGATTCATTCAATGAAGCCTTTCCTGTGCATGGGAAATAAGACTTGGTTTCCAAACCCATGAACATGCCTGCTTTGCACCTCATACCTCAAGTATCTTGATTTCAATACTGGGCAATATTCACAAGAGCAAAAATGCAGATATATTAGTAGATATGGAATATTTTATTTCAAGAGCTACAACTATTTTTAATTTACCTGTATTTGTCTGGGCTCTATAGAGAAACAGAACTGACAGAATGTATTTTACTATATCCAGTGCACACAGAATCCTGAAGTAGTAGGCTCTAATTGCAGTGAAGGAATGAACTTGTCAGTGAGAGTGAGGGAAAGCAGACAAAGAACAAGCACTCCCTTCTTTCTTGTCTTTTATATAGGCTTCAAGCACAAGGTATGGCCTAGATTAAAGAAAGATCTTCCCACCTAAAAAAAAACAATCTGGACTAAAGTTGGACTTTTCCACTTCAAATGATTTAATTAAGAAACATTAAATTTTTATTTATTTACTAGAAAAATTACAGGTTTATTCAGCATGATTACATGAATTTTAGAGTAAGAAAAGTTACAGATAATTTTGGAGTTGTGATTTAAGTATGAAATGGCCCCTGATGGTGCACATACTGAATTTGTAATCTCCAGTTGGTGTCATGATTTTGAGAGGTGATGGCAGATGTCATTCTGTATGTTTCTCATACTGGTTAATAAATAAAGCACTGTTGGCCAATAGGAAAAGAAGATAGGAGGAGTCAGCATGGAGAGACCTGGGAGACCAGACACCTGCCCCACTCCCTGGTAGGTGAAACCATGTGGAAATGCATAGAAGTGGGTTAATACTTCAGACAGAGCTAGCTGATAAGAAACAAGTAACTGGCCAGCAGCATTATATCAAATACAGAGTCCCAGTGTGTTAATTGGGGCTGGCGCAGCTGCGGGACAAGACCAGTGGTGGGAGGAAAAACCTTACTCCTTACATATGGTGCCCTCGTGGCTAATAAGAACTTACACTTAAAATTAACAAAAACTTAAAAAAGGGTTTTATAAAGAAAAGAATAGAGACAATCAAGGTTTCTTGATAGCAGCATTTTTCTCGGTTGGGTTCTGCTTTGCAAGAGACAAGCAGATACTCCTTTAAGGGAAATTTCCTGACTCAGCATGAGTGGCAAAAAAAAAAAAAAAAAAAAAAAAAATTGCAGGGCTTTAAAAAAGCACTGCTAACAATTTATTGGTGTGTACAAGAGCTGGCAATGGCACTGACTACATCTCCAAGCCGGCAGCATGCTTGCTGGATGGCAGCACAGATCAAGACAGTGACTACAGCTCTCACTGCTGGCAGTAAAATAACTGCCGCCATCTTTGATAAACCACAGCAGAAACAGCTATGACTTTCATTTCAACAATGTTGTTGTTTAACAGATAAAAGACTTGTGGCCAGAAAAAGATAAAGATTTACAGTAAAGACAGATTCACATTAAGAAATCCTCTAAAAGTTTACAGTGTATTCTACAATATACATAGGCTTGGGAGAGAAAAAGAAAAAGGTAAAATGGTTTAAAAATTAAAAAAGTAAAAAGACAAAGAACAGCTGGGTGTGGTGGTACATGCCTTTAATCCCAGCACTGGAAAGATAGAGGCAAGCAGATCTCTTGTGATTTCAAAGTAAACCTGGTATGCAGACTAAATTCCAGGACAGATAAAAGTTACACAGAGAAACCCTGTCTCAAAAAATAAAAAAAATAGAAAGTAAATAAACGAAATAATAAAAAAAGCCATGTAAAGATGGAGAAAATTTGGGTACTACACAGTATTATATTGTCTTTGTATTGTTTGACTGCTGAGGAAACAACTGTTGAAGGAAATGCTGCTGGATTAATTTAATTTATATATTTTAAAAATGTTTTAACTTCAAAATTTAAATCTAAGGACAAGTTACTGGGAAAATTATTTCTATTTGTTTCCACAGAAAATCAAAAGCTGTGGATTCTTTCCAGACTAATGTGGTTTGATCAAGCCAAAGCCCCTGAAACAGTGTTCCTGGTAATCCAACATTCAAAACAGCTTGAATAAGACAGCCTTGCAGACTACAGCCAGGATTTCTGCATCTTCTTAGGATCCCCATGACAGCACCCCTTATCAGCAGGAAGTAGTTTGGAAAGAACAACGCCCAAATTCCCAAATATTGTTTATAAATGTTAGTTTTCATTTAAATGGGATTGATTATAAATGGTTAATGATCACAACCAATATTCTTTTTAAAGGGAAAAAGGGGATTATGGTATAGATATACTTTGTTTTGGAATGGATTTTCATTTATTGATACAATTTAAGGTCAATTTTGTGATATGTATATTTCTCCTTTTGTTTAGGTATTGTGTTTATATAGTTCATTTAAAATGTAATGTATAATTTAGTACAGATTTTAGATAGTTACCTATAATAGTCAAAACATAACTAGGTGAGTTAGGTGTTCTAGATATGCAGAGATGTAATTGAGATAGATAAGAATTATTCAAACCTTTCAAAGACCTACAGAATATGGCATTTAAAATGGTTTAGGGTATTTCTTGAAAATGAGGCACAATTGCTCCTGGCAACACCACCTGAGTCAGAAAGGAAGATGGACATTGAAGAAACTCGTTATGGAGTTTACTGCAAATATGGCAAGACTAGCCATTTGGACAAGCTACTGCTCTTGTCTGGACTGTTTGACTTTATGCTGTATAAACTGAGCATACAAGACACACAGGAAAGTGATTGCTGATTCAAGATGGACATTGCTATCGAGTTCCTGCTTCATGGAAGAGACTGCCAGACAGTCTGCAGGACACAGAGAAAAATGACTGACAAACTGCCAATACAAGAAGACACTTTAAAGTTTCTTGCTTTGCTGAAGAGTCTGCCAGACACACTATGGCCTATGGGCTGAAGATGGAAGATTACAGAAGAACTTCAGGTGACTGACAAGGCAAAATATCTCTGTCATTTCTAGAGCTTATATACTATCCTTCCATGGTCTTTGAAGGAGTTGAAGACAGATAGTTATGGTTGTAGTTTTCCTTAGTTAAGCTTAAAGATAAATTACATATAGGACTTTAACTCACAAAGATAAAATAGATGATGCAATATTTTCTTCTTTCCTCTTCTAATGGTATTTTAAAAAGTATTTCTCAATACTTATTAGGTACAGCACACAGATTATAAGATGTAAAGCATTTAGTCAATATAGACAGCTTATTCAGGACATCTTGGTTCAAAGGAGTACTGTTCCACCACTGGGTGACAAGTACGTATCCAAACCTCAGTATGGTTACTGTACACTCTACAGTACAGGAGGAGAGCCATCTTTATTCTGACTCAAAGGAATTGAACTTCACTAAACAGTCAAAATTTCTCCCACCACCATTTCCCCCACCCCAGTGCTCCAATATGAACTCTGGTCCCTCTTTCCCTTCAGTCCTCATCCTCTGCCTTATTTGCTTCTCTTTTGCATAGAAATTAGTTTTGGTGTTGACTGTCTGCATTGCAATGTGGTACAGTTGTTTTACTGCATTCACAACATATGTTGATCAAAGCCTTCCAAATATAAGGTACATTTGTAGGTACTGTAGATACAGCTAAGAAGAATTGCAAATTCCTTGTCCACAAGGGATTTACCCATCTTTAGGGTTAGATAAGTAATGTATAGAAGATGTCCTTCTAAGGTTATATTTTAGCATAAACCTGAATACAATTGGAAAGCATGCCATGTATCCAATACAAAAGTAACAACAATAGTCACAACTCTAAAACCTGAGTTTGCTTTAATAGAGTGGTGCACAAAAAATACATCATATGAATCTTATTATCTGTGATAAGAAACTGAGATATGATTTTAACATGAAGGGAAGCATGGTACTGTCAGGACCATATATGTGGTTATATATGGCTCAGGCTGGCTTTGAACTCACTATGTTGATGAGGATGCCCTTGAATCTTGTTTTCCTGTCTTCACCTGCCAAGTATTGGGACTCCAGGGTATATACCATCTTGTCCAGTTTAGGTAATCCTAGGGATGAAACCTAAGGTTTTGTGTATATTGTGCAAAACAATCTTTCAACTGAGCTACATTCTTAGCCCCTTATTTACATCTTATTACTTTGCTCAAGGCCTTACCTATTATCACTGTAGGTCTGATTTGATGAAATATAGTTATTGCCTGGCAAACATTTTTAAGATTATATATAAATAAATTTAATCCTTATAGTAACCCTATTTGTTAGACAGTATTGTCTCATTCTTACACATGGGGAAATGGAAATAGAAGTGGATTAATTAACCTTTCCAAGTTAATAGCCAAGTGAGCTGGTTCAAACCCAAGATGTTTGATTCTGAGACCTGTGAGCATCAACCTCATGTTGATGTTTTCTTTCTCTATAAGGAGTCTAACACAGACTGAGAAATGGAATCAAAGGAGACATTTTCAATATCAAAGAATGATTGGGTATTGGTCTTTGCATTGGAGGCAAACCAAGTGTGAACATTCCAGTTTATTAAAACTTAAGGCTTCCACCTTTGAATCATTTGTTTCAAAAATGTTATGTGAAAAAATAAGCATCTATCTTGTTTTTCTGCCTCTCTATAATGACTATGAATTCAGATTGAATACCGATTTCTGCCATTCATAGGTCTTCTTAGCCACATTGAGGTCCAGGACCCTTCTCCAGACTGTTACACTAATATCTTTTCCCATAACCTAATAATAGAAGCTTCTTAGACTATATATGTACATTAAAGAAATCCAAATGCATCACCAAATAATAGGGGAGACAGAGCCCCAATGAGACATCTCTTTCCACCAAATGCAACCTCCACTGCTAGGAATGAGTTACATCTCATTGAGTTGTTGGCCAAAGGAGCCCCATGGACCCCCCCCTCCCCCAAAGGCTATTGCTGAGGTTATTTGGTTTGTCTCTATAAACTGAAGGTAAAGCCCTATTGCTAAAGACAACACCTATATAATATATTGATTATAGAGAAGTTGAGCTGGTGTCTACCTAGAGCCTTCACCCCTACTTACTGACTAGTGTTCATGGTACTGGAAGATACTCTGCATGCTACCATGAGAAAAAGGTGAACACTAACTAGCCTAGCTACAAACCTTGAGAAAGACACTGGTAATTTGATTGCAAGTTAGGATGGTGCAATAGTGGCACAAAAGTTGTGGTAGTGACCAACCATTATCTGATTGGAATTAATACCCACTCTATGAGTTGGAACCCATGCCCAACACTGCATGGCTGGTAAAAAACCTGAGACAGATTTAGGGCATCAACCTATAGGAAAACCAAATACTACTGTCCTCCTGAAGTAACAGAACAGCAAAAATGACTCCTACTGAAATTAAGCTGTACTCATAGATCAGGTCCTCATTCAACCATCATCAGAAAATCTTCCTCCTGCAATAGACGGGAACAATACAGAGACTCACAACTGAACAATGTGAAGAATGTGAGAGACTTTGAAATACATGGCCCTAAACTGACTTCAGGAAACCATGTGGAAGAGGAGGCAGAAATAGTATAAGAGGAATGGGAATAAAAGTCACCAACAACTAGACATAATAGGACTTAAAGATGCAACAGGACTGACACACATATGAACTCACAGAGATTGTGGCAGCATGCACAGGGCCTGCAAAGAACTGGGCCAGATGATGTCCCATCACCGAGAAGATAAGTGGGCACATGTCCTCTTTCATACTTAAAAAGTTATCTCCAATTGACATCCACTCACACTGGAAAAGAAATATTAGTTTTCTACAACTAAGTCTCCTTGGTTATACAAATCACATCTATGGAAAGGTACTTATATTTTTAAAAAAAGTTAATTGGGGTGGTGTTTGCAGTTTCAGAGGCTCAGTCCATTTTCTTCATTGTAAAGACATGATGGCATGCTGGCAGACATGATGCTATAGAGAATGGACATAAAAGTAAAAGAACGATAAGGCAAACACAAGTAAAAGCAAAACAAAAGGAAAAAACATTATGAGATTAAAAACCTCAAAAAGTATATAAATACCATTGAGTTAGTTTACTTGTATATTATGGTTACAATTTTGTGTTTTCATGGAATTTCTTTGTGTCCAAATGTGTATGTCTCTTCATCAATATATTTTTCTTTGGTTATTTTTCTTTCTATTTGCTTGTTATTTTAATACTATTTTGGTTTGTTTTTGTTGCTTTGTAAGATTCTTGCTTGTTTTCCAAGGTGGAAAGGTAGAAAGGATCTCGAGGGAATTGGAAGAGGGGAAGCTATAATCAGAATATATTGCATGAAAAAAAATCAGTTTTCAAATTAAAATCCAGTTCCTTCCCTGAAAGATTGTCTTTTCAGATGCCCCATAGCTCAATCGTTCATAGTCTCTAAGTCTCATTGCAAATACAAATAACATTTCTTAAATAAATTATGTCTCCTCCCCCAGAACACCTGTTTCCCTCACCTTCTTTAATATTTTTTCTGACTTAACTTGATAAACATGATATTTGTTTATTGTGTAAATCCACATTCCACTCAGCCCATGGGGTAATAACAGCATCAGTTTTATTAGCTGTTCTGCTCCCAGTTCATAAACCAATGCGTGGTACATAGGGGTGCTAATATTTGTTGGATGAATGAATTGTTTAAAGTTGAGCTGTGTAATAGTCTACAATGAGCTTAATTTCTTTTGTAATGGTCTGCCTTTGCATTCCCACTGCTTTGCTTATTAGATTGCTTGTTTTTCTGTATATTTAATCAAGTTAGCCTAAATTATGCTGATGTAATAAAGACTAGTCAAATCAATACATCTTTTTTGCTCTAGCGATCTTGTGTCAGGGTGGAAACTTGTCCTCTAGTATCCTCTGTCTAGGGCCCAGGATGAATGAGCCATCTTTGGTTGTGACCTACTGAACTCAGAAAAGAGAGAAAAGAATGAAATGGAAAAGTCTGTCATGGCACATAAGGCTTCTTGTAATTTGAAAGCATTTGATCTCATTCCACTGGGCATAGGAGATTGCATCATTGCTCATGTCAGTGTTTCAACATACACACTTTCTTCCTGAAAACTTGGGAAAGAAGTAAGTATCATGGAGTAGCTAGTGCTATTTGTTTAAAAAAAATTATTTGCTATGTCTCCTTCATTTGTTCTTTCAGCCTTATTTTGCTTCTTGTGGTAAAATTCTTTGATTGTGGTGGTTTAAGACTAATTGACTACCATAATCTCATCAGGAGTGGGACTATTAGGAGATGTGGCTTTGTTGGAGTGGGTATGGCCTTGCCAGAGGAAGTGTGTCACATGTGGGTGGGCTTTGAGTTTTCCTGTGTTCAGAAAACCTTTCTGTTCTCAGTCACTTCCTTGCCTGCAAGATGTAGGACCTCTCCAGCACCATTTCTACCTCCATACCCTCATGCTTCCCAACATGATGATAATGGACTTGCCCTCTGAAATGTTTGTTTATGATTTATCATAAAACGATACAAAACAAAAAAGCCAGGCAGTGGTGGCTTACCCCTTTAATCCTATCTCTACAGAGGAAGAGCTATTTGGATTTCTATGTGTTTGAGGCCAGCCTGGTCTATAAAATCTAATGCCAGGATAGCTACAGTTTTTACACAAATAAACCCTGTCTCAAAAACCACCAAACAAAAACGAGTTGCTGTGGTCTTAGTATCTCTTGACAGCCATAAAAACCCTAAGACAGTAACCAAAAGCAACTTGGGGAGGAAAGGGTTTATTAAGCTTATACTTCCATATCACAGTCCACAACAGGGGAAACCAGAGCAGGTACTCAAGTCAGGAGCTTTTCTTCTTCTACAAGTTTATTTCTTTTTCTTCTCCTTTTCCTTCTTCTTTGGTCAACTTGATAAAAGCTAGAATCATCTGGAAAGACAGAGTCTCAATTGGGAAAATGCCTCCATCAGATTGATCTGTACAAGTATGTACAGATCAAGTGTATGAGGAAATTTTCTTAATTAATGATTGTTTTGGGAGAGCCCAGACCAATATAGGCAGCACTATTCCTGGGGAAATGGTCATGGATTGTATAAACAATGTAGCCAAGCATGGCAGGGGTCAAGCCAGTAAGCAGGTTTTCTCTGTGTTCTCTGACTCAGTTCCTTCCTTGAGGGTTCTGACTTCAGCTCTCATCATGACTTCTGTTGCTGTGGACTGTGATGTGGAATTAGACACCCAATAAATGCCTTCTTCCTCAAGTAGCTTTGGGTCACAGTGTTTTATCACAACAAAAAGCAAATCAAGACACAAAGAAAAGATAAGGGAGACATATCAAGTAACCCTACCTATTCCATAATAGCTTCTTCCCCAAGCTCATTTGCAGAATACCCCACCTTTCAAGGTGATTGAATACACTTGGTGATGCTATTTTAGAGGCATCACTTCTGATGTGTCCTTCCCTCTCATGAAAGTCCTTCCTCTAAGCTATAACTACTAAGATATTCTAATACTTTGTTGTCATGAAATGTAGTTTCTCATTTTCTACACTTTTTTATTTTTCTGGTTCTAGTTTTTCTCTTTTTTGGAGAGACCCACTATAGAGACCCATCTTTCTCTTATTTCTACAGAAAACAGTCCTTCTTATCAATTAATATTTGGAGATTTAGTTGGTTAACATCCTTATCTCTAAATCTGATCAAACACTTATAGATTGTTTATGATTTTACCTATGAGTAAAAATTATAATTTCTAGATTGGAAATAATTTTACTTCTGGTGTTCAACACTTAGCACTTGAGGACATTCTTATGCTAATATTTTGGTTGCTTTATTCTCACTACCCCACAAGTTTATGGTTTTTTCTTTATCAAGTTTGGTTTCTAATGTATCTCTATATCCATAGAGATATAGGGAAAAAGATACATAAACATTTTCTATAGTAGGAGTTTTCATGCAGCAAACCCGAAGTTGGTACAACCTTGGAACACTGGGGAGTGGAGGTGAGTGACATTTTCTATCAGCTCTCTATAGCATCAAGGTTCTCATGAATAATTCCAACTGGCAAACTCTACATTTGACAAATGAGTCTCTCCTCAGCTGCTGCTCACCAGTAATGGGATTTCTCTTCTTCTGCATTCCGAATCTCTTAAGACTACTTCTTTGGCTAGGTGATAGTGGTGCACACCTTTAATCCTAGCACTCTGGAGACAGAGGCAGGCAGATCTCAGTGAGTTTGAGGCAAGCCTGGTCTACAGAGTGAGTTCCAAAACAGGTTCAAAGCAATACAGAGAAACCTTATCTCCATCCCTCCCCACAAAAACCCAAACAAACACAACAACAACAACAACAAAATAAATAAGGAGACTACTTCGTATTTTTAAAAAAACTGACATCCTGAGGAAAAAACATAGAAAAAGCAGCTCCTAGCCTTTAGGCCTACAGGCCAGGGAAGCAAGACATCTGGTTCTACGTAGATGCATGTGCTTGGTGAAGGACTTTACTCTGCATTCAAGTGGACATGACATATTCAGTCTCAAAAGCGTATAATAAGAAACTTCACTGGAAGTCATTATTTAATTTCCTTGGTTATCTTCTCTTGGACATTGTATCAACAAAATATTAAAATCATTGACACATTGTTATTTAACTTTAAGCATGCTCCCCTCTTTGACCTGCTTTAAAATTATATTTCATTTTCTATGGTTTCCTGTTAAATCTCTTGAATTTTCACTCTACTGAATCTTCATATTTTCTCATTTCTATATTTAACTTCTTTCTATATGGCACATTTTGTATACATTGTAAAATGCAAATAATTATCTATCATGTATAGGATTTATGTTTGTAAGATGAATACAAATTTGGCAATATAAGTGTACTATGAAATATATATTTATTTATATAATATATAAATAATTTGTACTTGATTTTTAAAGAATTTTATGTTCTTAGCTATTCTTTTATTTCTTTAAAAATAGAAATGAATCATTATTCTAAAAGAAGTTTGAAAACATGCTTTTTGTGTTGCTGAGTCTTTGAAAATAAGGAATAGAATTGAAAACACAGAATGGGGACTTGTCCCTACAGTAAATAGTAACAGCAGACTCAAGGTAATATATTCTGTTAGGCATGTAGCTGTGACTAAAACCTGGAAATGATTAATGCTTATATGTATTTTCTTTTAAGTATCATATACTTTTTTCCATTACATGCACAACATTTATTTTTATTCCTATTTTTTTTAGAAAAGCCCATGCTGAATTCTCAGAGTCAATGATCCTCCTGGCTCAGCTTCCCAAGTAGCTAGAACTATAGATGTGAATGACTAGGTCTGGTATTATCTTTGAGCATAAATATGTGTGTATGTGTGTGTCTGTGTGTACACACGTGCACACACAAAGACATGTATGTGCATATGTGTATTCATGTGTAAAAAGCCAATGGTTATGTTCAGGAAGTGGTCTCCTATACCAATTCATTTCCTAAGGAGGGATGCTCCCTTAACGTAGGTACAGGAGGAAGGGCCTAGACCCTACTCCAAATAACTTGACAGATTTTGATGATCCCTCCTGAAAGGCCTCACCCTCTCTGTGGGGTGGGTGGAGAATGGTATGGAAAGGGTGGTCACTGGCATGGAGCGTGGGAGGAAGAGGGAACTGGGATTGATTTGTAAAGTAAGAAAAATAATAATAATAATAATAAAGAAATATAAGAAAATTAAAAGGTGACTAAAAGCAAAACAAAAGCAAAAACAAAAATAATGGTTGTCTGGTATATTTCCCAGTGCTTAGCACTGTTTTCTAGGTTGTTGTTGTTATTGTTTCTTTGTTGGTTTGTTTTTGAGACAGAGTCTCTCAGTAAACCTGGAGCTTCCTGAATTGGATTCACTAGTTGGCCAGTGAGCTTCAGAGATTTGTCATCGCTCTACTGCTGAGATTATAGATGTACAACCCCATTTCTAGCCTTTTGCTTGCATGGCAAGCACTGTACCAACTGAGCTAATGTTCCATCCCCCAACACAAATTTTTTACATATTAAATAATATTATAAATTTTATTAAATATTTTTGTTCCCTATATTATCTATATATACTTTTTAGGTGTTATTCTGGCTATATGCTCCAGGGACTGGATGCCCTCTGCCCTTCACAGAAAGCTACATGAATGTAGTGCACATATATTGGTGTATTCATACCTGTAAGTACCTGAGAATATGATGCCTTAGGTTCTACATTGTTAAATGCAACAATGTGATTGTAATAGTAGGGAATAGGTGGAACATATATTACTTGCAGACTATAGAATTTAAGGCCTCATTCTATTCTCACCAGAGTTTTCTCTCAGACATTGGCATGGTGACTGTTCATTTACAAAGGATGGAAAACCTACCTACCCATCTAGGTCATCAAATAACTATGAGTTTTTGGTAAGAATATAGGAAGAAGTGCAAACACAACTGCTATTTTACACCCCTATGGTCTTGAAGTTGTTTGCTTTGTAGCAAATCTGACTTCATCCTCAGCAAGCATGCTTTCAGCTGGATTATTAAAGCCTCTCTTTTAGAATATAGGAAACACTCCAAAAATTTTGCATCTTGGGTATAATTTTATTTTTGAGTAAAACTCTGCAAGGCAGTTTACATACTCAGGGAGAACAGCCAGGATTTTAATAGAAGAGCCACATGGAGTTGTGGCTGCACATGCTGATCTTTAATGTTTGCTTTGATAGTAAATACTGAGGAAACTCTGGTTATGCTATCAACAGCAACAACAGGAAAAGCCAACAGAGCAAAAGAACAATAATCTTCCTTCTGCCACACCTGGGCTGTTCCCTGAGGGTACAACCCACCTTAGGGATGGGTCTTCACATGTCAGTTAAGGAAATTCGGACAGTTCCTCAGTCAAGGGCCCTCCTTTTCAAATACATAGCAAGTTGGCATTAAAATCAAACATCATATCACTCAAGAGACAATAAGTTCCTATCACATTTTTTATTGTATCTTTAAGCCCTAAGTTATTAGTTAAATTTCTCTATTCGATTCTGCTAGACAAAAAATCATCTCTGTTGTATTTTTATGTTTATATTGAACTCTTTCTTATATCTCTTATGTCATTTGTGGTTGTTTGAAAGAAAACAGCTTCCAAAGGGAGGGCCTGGGATGTATGACCTTGTTGAAATAGATGTAGTCTTGTTAGAGGAAGTGTGTCACTGTGGGTGCAGGCTGTGAGGTCTCCTTTCTCAGTGTGAGTTTCAGTTGTCTTCCTGTTGCTTGAAAGATGTAGCACTCTTGGTTCCAACACCATATCTGTCTTCACACTGCCATGACACCCTTCATGATCATAATGAACAGAACCTCTGAAAATGTAAGCAAGCCACTCTGAAAATGTAAGCAAGCCACTCTCAATCAAATGTTTTTATTTATAAAGAGCAGCTGTGGTCATGTTTTTTTCAAAGCAATAAAAACCCTAAGACATCATTGTACTTTGTTCAAAAGTATGTGATAAGAATTTTATATGTAGCACTAAGAAAAGCAAGTATATGCAAATTATATAAAAAGCTAAACTAGGCATTAAAAAAATAGGTTTAATGGGGTCATTCTGTTTCTGGAGGACTATAGGCCAGGTATCTTTGTATCTTGTACTCTTCCAAGGACCCATCTAATCCAATGCTGAGATTCTGCTACAGAAGCATGGAGTAAAGGGTTGAAAGGTTTCAGAATATTATACTTAGAGTTATCTTTTCTCTGATGGTAACTGTTCACATTTTATAGATAATCCTCTGATACTGCCTTCTGAAAGTTTTATTTCAAAAGCTCCACATCCATTTGTAGCTTGTGTTATTGAGGAAAAAGCTCATAATTCCAATGCCCATGTGAGCTGCGATCTATTTCCTAAACATATTGCAGCCATGGAAACAGGAATTAGAAGTATCAACATTGTTTTCCATGCACCAAATCTACAGACTGATTTCTCTTTGGAAAGCTACTTATGCTATCATTATTATTGAAACTGTCTACTGGGGATAAGTCTACAGTGTCAATAATGAGAATGTCTGCAATGAAAAGCAACCCCATTATTCATTGTCTTATTTCTACCAAAGTAAATGACTAGGGTATGTAATCAATGAAAACAGGTGGTTGTCTGCCTTTAGTAAAATAACAAGAACTCATATAACTGATGTGGGACAGTGGCTGTGTATTGTGATCCTTGAACCAGCAGTATCAAACATCATCAAGAATGGAAATCAAAGTTCATTTCCAGGCTTAGAATGAAAAACTATAGAAGTAGAAAACAGAAATCTGATTCAAGGAGCTCTCCAGACTGGTTATTCTGATCCTTACTAGAGTTTTAGGTATGTTCTATAAGACAAGATTAGCATTCATGAGAATGACACATCATAAGGTAGAGACTAAAATGTAATCAACTTATTTTGAATACTTTCTGATAGTATCACAAAGCCAGTTTGAATGTAACTTAAGGATACAGTTGGTCCCAGTCTTTGCATGAAGCAAAAAAAAAAAAGGGAGTAAATTTCTATTTCATTACAGATTTGAAATAATTAACTGTTATAAAAATTGTTCCATTGCTCCCATATCCATCTTATACTATTTACTTTGTGAAGCAGGAAATCCTGGTAAGATCATTTATAACTAAAGAAGCTATAGACATGAGACAAAAAGTACAAAACAACAGTGCTTATATGAATGTATTCCATGTTGTAAGAGTCAATAATTTCTTCTATCAGCTACAACACCTTAAATTTTAATTTTTTCTTTTGGAGAATAATATTTTAAGTGGAAATTTGGGGACAAATTGCCCTTATTTTAATGACTGATAAAGTGAAACATTGATAATAAAAGCTTTACATTTACTGAGAAGTAATGTAATCTGCATGTCATGCCAGCTCTATTTAGTTTACCTTAATGTATATTCATAACTGCATCTTCAAGCAAATATAGAAAATATATGGTTTTTCATTTATTCTTTCTTTCATATTTATTTGCTGTTGCACAGAATTCTTTGATCAACATCTTGTCTCTCTATGTCTAAACTTCTGCAGATACTTAATATATCTTTTCTTTGATGGAAATTTTTACACAACTTTAAAATACTGCCCTGATTGTACCTTTATTGAATTTTGTTTAAAACACTCTAAAATGTTAAGTATATAATCAAAATGATTACTACCAGGCCTCAGACCAAGACTGTTCTAATGCATCTCCTGGTTGTTAATGGCCAAGTTAATTCATAGCTCACCAGTTATTTCTAAAAAGGCTTCCCCCCCCCCCCCCGATGGACTTTCACCAACTGTGATTTTGCCTCATTTTCAACAACAAAGAACATATTCTATTTATAACTTTGTTATCTTCATATGGGCTTTAAAGAAGTATGTTAGAATAAGCATATATTCAAATAACTATTCTCTACTTACATTTGCTTTTCTAAGAATTCTCGTGGTCTGTGTCCATTTGTTTATTCACAGCTGAGTGGTTCCTTATGCAGTTTTGGGAACTGCATTTTCAAGCATTTTTCTCCATCAAGATATTGAGATTTGGATCTATATTAAATAGCCTTAATAAAAAATAAGAAAAGTCAAGTATAAACCTAGGGAAAATTCGATACAAGGCCTTGCTTGTGTCATACATCTATCCCAGACCACTTATCACCTTGCCCTCCCTGGGTGCTGTGCTCAAATCAATATAGGTCTTCACTTGGGAAGTAGCTAGACTTATTCTATTGCCTTTTCAGCATCTTAGGTCTATCATTTGCATTCCTCTAGTCCAATCCATTGTTTGCTATTAGCATCAGCCCGAGCTAGGCTTTGGAGTGGCCATCAAGAATTTCAGTCCATGCTGCAATTGATGGAAGTCTGTGTCACTGAACAAAAGCCCACCACCACTTCCTTAACAAACCTTCCTGGTTTCTATGCCCTCAGACAGGGGTGGGGTCTCATATACAATTCATGACTGATCCCTGACTCCTCCCCTCCTTTCCCTGAAGAAGTGTTAAGCTCAATCTTATGAGTGTCTCCTGTAGGTAATTGTATCTGCTCCAATACTAAGATAGCAATATTCATGTAATAGCCGGAACACAGGGTTTTCACATCCTGCTCTTCATGTATTATAATAAATTTACCTATAGGTCTCCTAGTCTCCTGGGAGAGCCCAGGCCTGACTTATTGTTTCTTCCTACCTGACTTACCTTTAAGCCCCTTTCTTCCTTCTACTTAACAATTTCTTTTTCCCAGTTTTCTTCTTTTCAGTTCTTCCAGTGTTTCCTCTCAAGGCCTCTGCTGTTTACTGTAAGAGGGCAATCAGAAGTCTTTACATATCTCCAGAGATTAAGGATGGGAGATGAGGAGCAAAACAAAGGAAGAGAGGAGAATGGAAGAAAGAAGGAGAGAGGGTCAGAAAAAGGATGTTATTTAGTAGATAGTAAGCATTGCCATTCTTTACATTGGAAAGATGCTGAGGCCCCTCTCTTTACATGGAGAGGATGCTGAGCCCCTCCCCGCCTTTTACATTGACAGGATGCTGATGACCTTCTCTTTACATTGAGAAGGTTCTGAGGCCTCTCCCCATTAAGGTTCTGAGGCCCCTCCTTTTCTTTTGAGAGGATACTGAGACCCTTTCCTTTCCATTTAGAGGATGCTGAGACCCCTTCCCTTTATATTGAGAAGGTTCTGAGGCCCCTTCCTCAGCACTTCATCTTCATTGCAGTGTTTAGTTTGAGTCCACTGTTATACCTACTCACTTAGTTTTTAGTTCAGTTTCTAACTTCTAGTCAATGTGCATTATTTTTATTTCCTGGCACTTGTAAATAAGAATATTATTCTTACCTAAAACAATATATTTCCTTGAACTACTGTATCCTTTAGTTTTAATCCTCCTATTATACTTATTCTTTTTGCTTTATAACTTATTGAGACTATATATCTTCTCCCTTCTACTAAATTACATAAAGACAAAAAATCTTTATCTTATATACCCTTAGGTAAATATTTAAGATACTGGCTTACTCAGAGACTATATTCCCAGAAAAGAATTGGGAAATTTTGTCAGTATTTATCTTCATTTATTGACTTCAAACAATCCCATCAAGTATTGTTCATCCAAGTCTTTCTTTGCTGACATTTTCACTCAGTATAGAGTAACTTTCTTCTGCCCATCTAAAGCCAACTTAACTTCTACTCTGACAACACCACCTCACCACAAGTACTTCCCCATGACCTAATCCTTCCTTCTTGTGTGTAGCGTTGCATACTGACTCCTTATTTGCTCACTTATTAGGTAAAATTCTTGTGTACCCTGTTCTAGGTGAGAGTATCAGGGTGCATGGGAGGAGGAGCAAAGGGAAAGGACAGGAACAGGAGATTTCTACCCTAAAGCTACCTCTAAGCATATGCTCTTTTATGAGGGTTTCCCCCTATTGACATCCTCTCATTAATTACTATTTATTCCTCAAGAGTCATACCTGAATCTTTGGTTCAGAGAGTTGTCCATGGACCTTTCCATTTGGTTTAGGGGTTCTTCTTTCATGTTCACACTAAGAATTGTAAGATGGTTATTTTTATTACAGTTTTGCTTCCTTGTTAATCCTACTGATCAAATGAGCATAAAACTACCACCACAGTTTAAAGCCAAACTGAAGCAAGCTTTAGTTAAATACTGGCCAGGTCTATCTCAGGGTATGACAGAAAGTGACTCCTAGTCATGTTCTGGGCAGTGGATTACCTATTTTCCATCAGGTACAATCAGTAGCTAGCATACATCCTGATGTATCTGCTGCCTGGGAATCTCCTACTCACTGTGATCAAACACATCTGGTGCAGATGAGTAAAACACACTTGTATAGGGGAATGAAAATATGTAGCTTGTTATCTTCCATTAAAAAAAAAAAAAAAAAACAGACTCTAGCATTTCAGGAATTATCTGTCCTTGTGTTAATCCCATTTTTGAGAATAATACCACTACCACAATTTGAGCCAAATTTGAACCAAGTTTGAGTTGTTTTATTGGGGTGTACCCAAGAACTGACCAGACTGACTCCAAAGTTGGGCTAAAGAGAGCAGCCACAAATCCATTTCTTGGGCCCCTTTTGATGATTAAAATTACAAATAGTTTTACAGAAGGGAGACAATGGAGCAATAAGGAAAATTCAAAACATCTTTAAAAAAGGACATCATGTGGTCATCATGTGATTAGGGGCCAAGAAGGGTCTGGGAGGGTAAGTGGTATTCTCAAAAACCAACCAGATCTGGTTCCAAGAAACAGAGGGCACTCAACTCTTACAGTAAATAGAAACATATTTTTAAAAATACAGCATAATGGATCCTGCCTTCAAATTGAGTCAGGCAGCTTCCTCTGTTTGGCACAGGGCTTGCAGATCAGAGGCATTTTTGTTCCATGGAAATATTTTGGTCCTTACATCCTGTTGTCTGCTCTAGACCATGGAGACAGGGATTATATATCTCAGTCCTTCTATTCTGGTAAGAATAAATGAACAAATTCTAAATGTTCAACACAACTTTGTTTCCCTTGAAATGAACTAGCCTCCTATAGCCCAACTTTGAAATAACATAGTATTGTCCTTTATTAAAATAGAAATTATTTACCTAAGCATTAAAAGTGGTTTTTCCAGGTTCTATTTTGAAAAACTTCAACCTGTTTTTAAAAGAATGTCTCGCATGCTAACTTTATAATGAAAATACAAATTTTTCATTATTAAGTATTCATATTTTGGCAGGTGAGTGGGATGGAGAGGGAAGTCTGGAAGCCTATAAAATTAGCATATCAGAAAAGTCTTTGTCAAAGAGGAAGACTGGAAATTCTAGACTAAAACTAACTAGAACTGGTCAGAACTGGTGTAGGTGCAAAGGTACTCAGAGTGCCCAAAGGTGACCCGATAGCTCATTATAATACATAACAAACACCCCTGTGTGGGGATTTAAGATGATAATGAGACAAGAGACCAGTGAGATCAATGAAGTTGTAGCAGAGCTTCATGTATCAGGTGAGAAGCCCCCATCATGTGAACTCAGCCTCACCTCCATACAGAGGAGCTGTTGGAGCTGCTACTCTTTGTCTCTGCTCTACTTCTTTGGGAGAGGGTTTTCCCCCAGCAAATCCCCCACCTCTGCTATTATCTATGCATATTTCCAATTCCTAGTCCCAGAACTTGAGCGCAACAAACCCTGATATCTGCTGATATCAATATGTAAGTGTAATGGTTGAGCAAAAAGTAATCATCATTTCCCATTGCTATTTCATTTCTATCTCCAGGAAAAAAAACAAAAAACAAACAAACAAACAAAAAACCACTGTTAACAGTGTCTAGGCATATACAGCTTTAGTTTCAACATGAGCAGATGAGTTTGAAGGTTTTAAATGTCATTAACACAGCATTTTCTTTAAAATAAAAATACTATTGCTAGTATTACACATCTATTTTATCTTTAATCCCTATCCAATCCTGAGCCTTGAGAGCAGCTAGTGTGAATGAATGACCCAAGGACAACAAGTGCCTCTTCCTGGGCTGATCCCACCATGGAAAACCACCTAGTCATACATGGGGAAGGTTATGAAAGAAGCCCATTTAGAGCAGGGCTTCTAAATAGGCATCAACACTGTTGAGATTTGATCCAAAATTAAGTGAAATCAAAAAAGGGTCTGGAATATATTATTTAAATTTTATTGGTTTTACCTATAAAGGCTCTTCATATAAAATTATCTGTTCCTAAATATCTGTAATTAAAGAATCTAATCAAGTATAATTTAAAAGAATGTTGTAAATGACAAACAAATCACTTATTATATAAAATGGAAGTAGTTTTCCAGTCTCTAAATTTTAATGCAAACAAAAGTATAGTATGTGTGACATAGTGATCTGATAAATTTCATTGTTCACATTTAAACTGGATTGTTAACCATTAATCCTTCCTTCCCAGTGCCTTTTCATAATCAGATTACTTCCTAGAGTTAATATATTTTAGTGGCCTACACAGTGGACAACATACACATGCTGCATAATTATTAATACAGTTAGGAATTACAATACTATTTCTAGATTCCTGCCACAGAAGTTTACAATTACTTCTTCTGGAAAAATAATAATACATTTTAACTGTAATTAGCCTTGACAGTAAAATCTGGCACTATTTTGTTTCCTGAATGACAAGGGAATTGTAATATTTGACAGCTCTTCTTTCTGACAAAGTTAGCTTAAATTCTGTTGAATTTGCCAATCACTACCTAGAAAAAAAAGAATAAAATAAAATGTCTCCTTTATTTGCATGGGGAGGAAAAGTGACATGAGAGAGGGTTTCAGAAGAGGCACAAAAATCTCATATTGTAAATGGCTATATTAGCTTGGGGTCCAGAAGTGGACAGTGAAGCAAAGTCAAACTCATTTGTTCCTCACATTTTGCCTTTGCCAATCCTTGCTCTTGTGCCAACTTTCTTTGCCTTCCGGTCTTAGCCTGTCTCTCATTAATCTGTATTGTGCTCTTTCCTAGACACTTTCTTATCATCATTTTCACCCCCTCAAAGTGCCTCATTCAAGTCTCTGCTTCCTGTTAACTCGTGGTGAGAGCACAATTTCAGCAAACACTTTCTCTCAGAGTTCAATGTAAATTCAATGGGGGGGGGGGCACTATGTATAGTTGTGTGTAGAGGGAACATTTGCAAAAATCTGTTTCGCTGGAACCGTGTTAAATTGAATTTGGGTTGAAGAAAAATAACAAATCACACTCTTGTGGAGGTTAATTTATTAGAAAATCCCTGTTTTACTTCGGGAAACTTCCTGGCATCCATTTCTTGACTCTGCCAACGTTAAAGCAATGCTGTTAAGGGAACATGAAAGTGAAAGCTTGGGCTTCCTTGGATACCCTTAGAGACACTTGGGTATCAGTGTTTTACAGTTGGTGTAACCTGAACCATTTATAATGGTTGGAAGAGCAGAATGTTCGCTCACCACCCCAGATTATCTGCTTCATACTCTCCTGCCACACTCTTGTCTGAATTTTCCTGTTTTAGCTCTTCTGACGCTTAAGCTCTGCAAGCAGATCTTGGTGGTTCAGTTTTGAAATGGAGTACATGGTAAGGTCTTGTGTAACCGGAATCCCAGGGTGACTCCCGGGAGAGTCACCACCCTAACACTCAGTGTTTGCCTTCTCTTTCTTTTCCAGTACTATGTCCCAGGTGTTTGAATGAAAGCTCAAGTGCTTCATGGAATATGCATAGTTCTTTGAACTGAGCAATTTAGGGGAAGTGTTCCACAATCTAATGAGATGGAGAGGTTGCTGCTCTTTCTGTTTGCAGTATTTCTCTGGCCTATTAAAAATAGCCTCTTACATTTTAATAATTGCTTTGAAAATCAACATAAATTGGAATCTAGAATTTCATAATTGAGTTTAGTCTCTTAAATCATGTTTTACAGACATACTACTTACCCAGCTAGAATACTTTTTTATATATATTTTACTTTATTGGTTTTTTTTTTTTATTTTACATGTGGATCCCAGTTCCCTCTCCCTCCCTCCCTCTTACCCTCTCTCTCCCCTCACATGCACCCTGACCACCCTCCCATCCCCCCACCCTCTTTCCACATGTAGGGCTATGCCATCCAGGTGGGATCATGTAAATCTGTTAAGTCATTTGAAGTAGGGACTAGGACTTTCTCCTCTCTCTAGGGTTAAGGGGAGTATCCCCTCCACGGGGAGTGTGTCTGCAAGGTCCTTTTGTGCACCAGGAATACATCCTGGTTCCACTGTATGAGGTCCCTCAGACCTTCTAGCTGAGGCCCATATTCAGGGGTTCTGAGTCAGTCCCATGCTGGATTCCCAGCTATCATTCTGAGGGGGGCATTAGCTCCTCCTTCTTCAGGTCATCTGTCTCTATGTGTTTCTGCAACCTGGTCTTGTCTTCTCTCTCTACATCTGGATTCTAGTTCGACTCAGTGTTTAGTTATGGGTGTTTGCTTCTGTTTCCAACGGGTACTAGATGAGGGCTCCATGATGGTGGATAAGTTAGTCATTGGTCTCACTATCAGAGAAGGGCAGTTATGGTAGCCTTTCCACAGTTACTCAAATTTTTAGTTGTAGAGCAATGGATCACCAGCCTATAATTCACACCACCAGAGGAAACTAGGATACAAGGTGTATTCTAAGAGATTCATATAAGGTCCCTCACAAAATGGGAAGGGACAAGTCGCCTGGATCACATGGGAAGTGGGGGGGGGGCAGTGAATGGAGAGAGAACTAGGAGAAAGAGAAGGGAGGAGAGGAAAGCACGTGGGACTAGGAAGATTGAGTCAGGTAGGAATAGAAGACAGGAGAGAGAGAGAGAGCGTAAAAAAGAGAGAGAGAGCGTGAGAGAGAGAGAGAGAAAAAGAGAGAGAGAGAGAAAGAGAGACATTATTGGTTTGAAGAGAAAACTGAACCTAAAGGATACATTTTCTCTTATATTCTCACTTGCACTGAATTTGCTTTTCTCTAAGGCAACTAATCTCTACAGTTTAAAGATGTGCAGTGTGGGTGGCATTAGCAAATAATTCTATTTTTGATATACATATTTTTACTTTATAGGAGTTAATTCATTTTAGGTGTGGCATGACAGGTTGTGACTCTATGTGCTAATGCCTGGTTAGAGGTAAAGAACTTACTGTGCAAGAGGCTATCAACTAGAAATGAGTCCTTTTGGAAATGGAAGAAGGAAATAAGGAGTTCCTTATTGTATTTTGGACACAGAACTCAACATGCCTCCACTTCAGTGTAGATCCTAGAATCTCAGAACAGCAGCCTCAGTTCCCACAGGATTGTTATATACTTTATGTTTGTATTTTACATATGCATTATGGAGGGTTATTTCAAGTCTGTGTGCTTGTGTGTGGGGGGAGTGGTGCATGCATGTTTGTGTGTTTGTGCACATGGAGGTCAGAGCTCTACTTCAGTTTATTTTTCCCTCAATCATTCTTCACCTTGTTGTTTGAGATGAGGTCTCTTCACTATAACTTCATCTCTACAATTCAGCTATGGTTGGCTAGGCAACAAGCCACAGATATTCTTTCTTCCCTATGCCTCTCGGCACTAGGATAACAGGTGCATATCCTGATCATGATCAGTTTTGGGTACTCAGCATTGAACTCAGGTCCTCATTCACTCTACTGATTGAGCTATCTCTTCACCCTTACATTTGTATTCAGATATATTAATTCCAGGACTGTGTGTAAGATCTTGTGAAGGGAACAAAGGGTATTGTCAGTTCTGATCATATGCACTATAGTTTGAAAGTATCTGGACTCTCTTATTAATCTCAAATTGGTTTTAGGCATTAGATGGATAACTCTAAATTTATCAGGAGATCTATGGGTACCCTTCCTTTAGCCAGAATAGTGGGGTAGGGCTCTGTTTCTGTTGGGGTGTGTGTGTGTGTGTGTGTGTGTGTGTGTGTGTGTGTGTGTGTGTTTAAGAGAGGGAAAGAAAATATGGATGTGTGATTACATTGCCCTCAGACCTCAGAGTCCAAAAGACCTCTGGGAGTTTGAGTTACAGGAGGTTGGTGGAGGCCACCTGATGTGGGTGCCAGGAAATAAATTTGGGTTATTTGCAAAAGCAATAAGCATTCAATCATAGAGCTTTCTTTCCAGACCCTCAATAATTCCTGGGGTACTTAGAGTAAAGGGAGTAAGGAGTACCTCGCTTTTGCCCAACTCTGTCACCAAAAGTTACATGCCTCTCTAAACTTGTCCTTTATTTCAAAGGGAGCTCCAAGAAAATCCTGGAAGAGGGCATGAATATCTATCTATCTATCTATCTATCTATCTATCTATCTATCTATCTTATCTATCATCTCTCTTTTATCTATTATTACCTACCAATCACCTATCCATGCACTTACATGTCAGGAAATTTAATGCTATTTGACATATGTTTTATATATATATATATATATATATATATATATATATATATATATATATCAAAATGCTAAAAGTGGTTTATGCAATGAAAATTAAAATACATTTAACAATTATAAAAATTATCAGTTATTCCAGGGAAAAACAGCCATAACTGAAAAGAAAAAAATGCTTACATTTCTATTGTGGAAAATATGGTGACTACTGAATATGAAAGTGAAAATCATAGGAAAAGTAAAGAGACAACACAAATAACTAGAGACCTGACAAGTGTTCATACTGAGTATATTGACCCAGGGCTGAAGAGACCTGCCCAGTGTGGGATCGCCATGAGTTCCTGTGCCTCCAATACCAAAGAGAAGTGGGAAATGGAAAATGGCAGGTGGTAAGACAATCATTTAAGATTCTAACAGAGACAGGAACAGTGCATGTTGAACAGCAAACATTTGAGTGAGATGGCTCAGTGGGTAAATATGCTTGTTGAGCAATCTTCCCCTCCTGAGTGTGATCCCTGGAACCCATATTATGGAGGGACAAAGACTCCCTGCATGTTGTTCTCTGACCTCTGATTCCATTCTCTGAAAGCTCCCTCATCATATACAGCACACAGAAGAATGATCAAAATAAAATATTTTAAGCATGCTGAATTGCTGGGGGTGGTTAAACAAGTAATAGGGTGCATGTAAAAGGTGTTTGCAGGTGGAAATAAACTGCAATGCTGAAAATGGATACCACCTCCTGGGGTTGATTTGCAACTGCATGTTGTGATGGCCACTTTTATGTTATGGAACAGATGTTTCCAGTAACTAGAATGAGGAAAAAACAAGCCAATTTTGCTGTGCTTGCAGACTGCCATGATGTTAGAGAACATGAGGAATTTTCTATGATCAGTTAATAGATGTCAGCTATTTTTCACCAGAACCTATCAGGAACACAGAAATTTCTCATTACCTAAGGAAGAAAAACAGAATATACTCATAGGAAGGTTCTTTTAAAATTGGATTCAACTAAAGATAGATTGTAAAAATACCAAATAATGTTGGATAAACATTACTGATAAAATGCTTGAAATTAGGTTTAAATCAGTTTAAACATGAATAGTCAAGAAAAAAACTCTGAAAACTTTGATGTACTTGGTAGTTTAATGAAACTTCCTAGAAAAGGAACCATTATAATAAACTATTTGTGTTATAGTATTAATTAAAAATCATTTCCTACACTAAGTTACTCAACTTAACTTGCATCCAAATTAAAGCACAAAGGCTTTGCTGAGGATTTCTGGTCCTTCAGTGATGATGCATGAAGATATACATTCCTTTCCTTGGATCTGGAGGACCCTGGTCCTTCAGAAATAATACATGAAGGCATACATTCCCTTTCCTTGGAGCTGAAGGATTCATACCTGGAGGACAAAACTATGGAATAAGCCAGGAAAGATTTTTTTCCAAGGGAAACTTAAATGCCCTTTCAGAGACAGGCTGGGACCTTGCCAATGGACTACTGGGGTAGAGACAGGTTTGGGGTGTATGCCAATGGACTATGGGGTCAATGGACTCTGGGAGGGCGCAGGGGGAGGGGGAGGCCAGTACTTGGCCAATGAACTGGGGTGGAAATGGCGGGTGTGCCAATGGAATACAGGACAGGGGTGGGTTATGCTCAGATGTGAATGTTGTTTCACGTTGTAGAAATACATTATGTAGGCAGGCTTCTATTTCAACATTTGCTGATAATTAAATGTCCCTATTAAAAAGCTAAATATGTTCCCCACACACATAAACAAAATCAACTTGCCTAGCAGAGATGATTCCATGTTTGTAATTTGTCTTTATCTTCCCCTACTTCACCCCAGGCTCATGTTCACAAAACTCTTTTCTGGCTTTTCTTGGGATAACATACTCCTTAGAAAAGTAAAGTCACACATTTTTATTATACCTTCTCACTTTAAGAGAGTAAGAAATTTTAAATGGGATGGTCAACATGATGGTTAGTCTTGATCACTGGTTCACATGCAGCTGATTATTAAGGCTCATCTCTGGGCCAGTTCTGTGATGTTGTTTTCAGAGAGAACTATCTACAGGAAAAGACTTGCTCCAAAGGTGGTCCTTACATTGAATCTTGTCAAAATGGCTTTAAAGAGAGGGAAAGCAGAAGGGAAACAGAGCATATAATTTTTGCTTCCATAGATTTTATTTTTCAATTTATATGCCAACAAAACTTCAAGAAAAAATAATTATGCTGAAGATTTGTACAAGTGACTTAGTACTGTAAATGAGTCATAAAAGCTGTCATTTGTGTGTGCTGGGATTCCTGGGGAAATGCAGCCAAGGCACTGAAAAGAAATATGTATTTACATCAAAGGATGCCATATTTGAAGAAAACCAATGGCCTTCAGTTCAAGGAGAGCTGAGTGTCTGACAGCAGAAACAAGTCCATTGTCTGGAGAACAGTGAATTTCTTGTGGGATTTTTAATTGACTATGAATCATTCCACTGTGACACGAGATATGAAAAATAAGATTCTGGGAAAATACATGTGACTGATGCCTGGGGCCTGTAGATGTCACATACAAAGAAAAGGACAACAGTTATGACTAAGCCTGTGTTGTGACCAAATACCTCAGAAAAACAACTTAAGGAAGAAAGAATTCATTCCAGGTCACAGTTTCATAGGATATGGTACATTGGCTGGCTTCATTCCTTTGGGTTTGTGATGGAGGGCAAGTATGTGGAAGAAGGGGCTGTTCATTTCACAGTGGACAAGAAGCAAAACAAAGCAGCTTACAATCATGGTAGACAGGAATCAATGAGAGAAAATACAGGAAGGGTTCAGGTGAGATATAGCCCATAAGGATGTATTCCAATTGACCCATTTCCTTCAACTAGACCCCTTCCCACTTTCTTCCACCTCCCACTAATGTCATCTTGTCTTGATCCTTCATGGGGTTAATTCATATATTAGGCCAGACCCTTCATGGTCTAATTACCTCTGAAAATCATCTCTCAGATATAGCCAGGGCTGTCTTTTACCAACTTAATAAAGGTCACTAAATGCAATCAAGTTGATAATCAAGACTAACACTGTGTGTCTGTAAGGGTGTTGCACATACAACAGTAATTTTGACATTTACAGTAGAGCTTAAAGATGGAGAATCTGAACTCCAGGCTGAGGGAAATTGGATGCGTAGTACAACTACAACTTGACAGTAATGTAGGCCTCAACTCCACACTAACATTGTCAGTAGAAACAGAGAAGAACAAATAAATGCAAACAGGAATTTGGTGGTCTGGATTTTGAGAGTTAGTTTAATTTGGAGTTAGTTGAATCTTCCATTTTGGAACTGCTGTTGATTTGAAATCCCACCAGGAATGTAAGGTTTCATTCCTGGTACTATTAAATGGATCAAAAATACAAGACCAAATATATACAACAGGGCCTAGGGCAGAACCTAATGCTATTGTTCTGCTAAATGAACATGTAATAAACTTCCCTCTGAGTTTATATCTTTATATTCACAGAAATTTCTCAACTCTCATTAGATAAACTTTTTCTCATATATGTTTATTAACAAAGACAGACTCAACTGCTCAGCTTGCAAATAATAAGAGCTTGTGGAATGCTTAGTACTAAGTAGAACAGCTAGATCATACTCCTTTCCTTGTTATAAAATTCAGGGTATCATTGAGGAAGAGTGTGCAGAAAGCCTATACAAGCCAGAAACAGTGGATGTCCACAGCGGACATGACAGGGTCATCTCCAAGTAAACGCAAAACAGGAGTGTCTACATAAGACCTGTATAAGATGAAATGAACTAAAATCCTAACATGGATGTAGGTGAGACTCAGGAAGTTCCTCCCATGGTTAAGAAGATATTGGCAATTGATAGCTGCTGGGGAATTCAGTTCTCTCCAGGGATGCAGCCTCTAAGAAGCTATCCATGCTTCAGAAGATGGCCATACCCATACAAATACAGGCAACTGTAAAATCTCAGTGACTTTAGAAAAATATAATCAAGAAAGGAATACAAATTCTGGTGTTGCAATACATTTAGAAGAATTAGCCACAATCATCATTTCATCAACAGTCTAGGAAACTCAAGAAACAGACCTGATTTATTTATAGTTGAGAAAAGTTAAGAATACTTATTTGCTTTCACTGTTCTTGTGTGTGACACACAATCACACTTATGAGGGGAGGTCAATCATTACAGAACAATGAGTTTCTTTTTTTTCTATGATATGTTTCTTATTTTACATATAGATTCCAGTTCCCTCTCCCACCCTCCCATATCCCCCACTGAACCCCCATTCCATCCCCCTCCATTCCTCATGGAGGGTAGAGCCTTCCAATAGGGATCATCAAAATGTCAAGTCACTTGGGGTAGGGCCGAGGCTCTCCCTTGTGTCTCTAGGCTAAGGGAGTATCCCTCCATGGGGAATGGGCTCCCAAAGTCGGTTTGTGCACCAAGGATACATCCTGGTTACACAGTCAGAGGTCCTTTAGATGCCCAGGCCTTCTAACTGAGACCCAGGTTTAGGGGATCTGGGTTGGTCCTATGCTGGTTTCCAGCTATCAGTCTGGGGTCTGTGAGTGTCCCCTTGTTCAGGTCAGATGATTCTGTGGGTTTCTGTAGCCTGGTCTTGACCCCCCTTTGCTCATTACTCCTCCTCTACAACTGGATTACAGGCGTTTGGCTCAGTGTTTACCTGAGAAGGGGGTGTCTGCTTCTGTTTACAACAGCTACTCAATGAAGGCTCTAGGATGGCATATAAGGTAGTCATCAATCTCATTATTGGAGAGAGCCATTTAAGTTTGTCTCTCCACTATTTCTTTGATTGTTACTTACAGTCATGCTTGTAGGTATCTGGAAATTTCCCCTAGTGCCAGATTTCTCTTTAAACCTATAATGTCTCCCTCTATTATGGTATCTCTTTTCTTGCTCTTCTCTATTCTTCCTCTGACTCAATCCTGCTTCTCCCTCATGTTCTCCTCTCCCCTCTATTTTCCCCATCTCTTTCTCCTAAGTCCCTGTCCCCTCACCACCCCCATCCAAATTTGCTCAGATCTGGTCCTTTTTCCTTCTGTGGGGGACCATGTATGTCTCTCTTAGGATCCTCCTTGTTTCCTGTGTGATGAGTTTCTTGCCCAGGGTTTTCCCCATCATCCTAAGGACCAATGACTCACTGTTACCTGTTTGCAAAGGAAGCATTTGGTAAATACAATGAGCTGCAGGCACACTGCATGAAGTAGCACTGTGGGGAAAAGTGGCATTATGTATGTCTTAGTCTCATCTTTACAACTAAGTCAATGGATAGCTCTTTAAGTCCTGCTGAATGAATGGTTATACTCAATATATTTAACAACTAGGAGATCTAAGCTCAGTCAGAATGAGTGCTAGTTTTGATGTCACAATAATGAAAACAACATCAGTTTTTTTGATGAGACTGGAAAGATTTGGTTTCTCTGTCTCTGCAGCAGTGATGCTTTTGATTAGATAGAACTTTGGTGAAGATAGTTCTAGGAATATATGGAATGGTTAGCAGCATGCCATATTATCCCCCCATCCTTAGTGACTGCAGGTTAGTATTATAGTCTGTCTCTCTCACAAATACACACAAGAGCTATGGGTACCAACACGTGCAGATATTTACAAGTACCACCTAGCAAAGGTATAGTATTCCTCAAGTTAAAATATCACTAGGCTAGATGTAGTTAATCAATGAGCTATTTCATTGACTATCTGCTTAAATTTGAGTAAATTTCCCTAACTTCAACATAATTTATAACCTTTTAAAAACACAATGATGGAGCATTTAAATGTGTAGTTCTATAAAGAAGTTGATTTAGATATTTCTGTAAAGCTTATGATCAATTTTTTGACAAGTTTCAGTGACTTATATTTTATATAACATTTCTTTTTCACCAGTATAAGGAATTATAAGACTTAGTTCTCATGAAATTAAAATGTTATCCATACTTATCTGATATCATAGATAGAGTGTCATCTTGAAATTTAAAAATTTGTACTCTTTTCTGCTTATAATGCAAGTTATTTAAGCTTATATTACAATATAATTGGATAGCTGCTGTGTTTGATTTTGCTATTAGCTTACAACTACTGAATTATAAAACACAATTTAAATCATCTGAAATTTTTCCTTTACTGTTATCATGATCAAGTACCCGCCACCATTTTTGGTAAACCACGGCAGGAACAACTATGACTTTCATTTCCACAATGTTGTTGTTTACCAGATAAAAGACTCGTGTCTACAAAAAGAAAGATTTACATTAAAGACAGATTCATATTAAGAAAACCTCTAAAGATTTACAGTGTGTTTTAAAATATACCTAGGCTTGAGAGAGAAAAGAAATAAAATGGTTTTTAAAAAGAGAGTGAGGAGCTGGGTGTGATGGCACACACCTTTAATCCCAGCACTCATGAGACAGAGGCAAGCAGATATCTGTGACTGCAAAGTAAACCTGGTATGCAGAGTAAATTCCAGGACAGATAAAAGTTACACAGAGAAACCCTGTCTCAAAAAATGAAAAAATAGAATTAAAAGAAACAGAGTAATAATAAAGCCACTTAAAGATGGAAAGCTCAGAGAGAATCTGGATACTGTACAGTATTATATTGTCTTTGTATTGTTTGACTGCTGAGGAAACAACAACTGTTGAAGGAAATGCTGCTGGATTAATTCAATTTATATATTTTAAAAATGCTTTGACTCCAACATTTAAGTTCAAGGACAAGTTACTGGGGGGAAAAGGATTTCTATTTTTATTTCCACAGAGAAATAAAACGCTGTGGATTCCTTCCGGACTAATGTGATTTGAGCAAGCCAGACCCCCTGAAACAGCTTTCTTGGTGATCCAACATTCAAAACAGCTTGAACAAGGCAGCCTTGCAGACTACACAGCCAGGATTTCTTCATCTTCTTAGGATTTCCCCCATGACAGCGCCCCCTATCAGCAGGAAGTAGTTTGGAAAGAACGACATTCAAATTTCCAAATGTTAGTTTTCATTTAAATGGGGTTGGTTATAAATGGTTAATGACCACAACCAATATCTTTTTAAAGGTAAAAAGAGGATTATGGTATAGATAGGAATACTTTGTTTTGGAATGGATTTTCATTTATTGATACTATTTAAGGTCAATTTTGTGATATGTATATTTCTCCCTCTTGTTTAGGTATTGTGTTTATATAGCTCAGTTAGAAATGTAATGTATAATTTAGTACAGATTTTAGATAGTTATTATAATAGAAAAATCTTATAGCTAGGGTGAGTTAGGTTTTCTAGATATATAGAGATGTATTTGAGATAGATAGGAATTCTTCAAACCTTTCAAAGACCTACAGAATATGACATTTAAAATGGTTTAGGGTTTTTCTTGACAATGAGGTACAATTGCTCCTAGCAATACCACCTGTGTCAGAAAGGAAGATGGACATCAAAGAAACACGTTATGGAGTTTCCCTCCAATATGGCAAGACTAGCCATTTGGACAAGCTACTGCTCTTGTCTGGGCTGTTTGACTTTATGCTATATAAACTGGACATGCAGGACCCACAGAAAAGTGACTGCTGATTCAAAATGGACATTGCTATAGAATTCTTTCATGGAAGAGTCTGCCAGACAGTCTGCAGGACACAAAGAAAAGTGACTGACAAAGTGCCAATACAAGAAGACAGTCTGCTAGACACACTATGGCCTATGGGCTGAAGATGAAAGATTACAGAAGAACTTCAGGTGACTGACAAAGGCAAGATGTCTCTGTAATTTCTAGAGTTTATATATTATCCTTCTGTGGTCTTTGAAGGAGTTGAGGGACAAATAGTTATGGTTATAGTTTTCTTAGTTAGGATTAAAGATGTTACTTAGACTTTAGACACACAAAGATAGGATAGATGATAGACTAGTTTCTTAAATCTTGCTAAATGTTAATGGACTAAATATTGTTAACTGTGATTCTTATTGGATAACTGTTGTGTTATATATTTTGCTATGTTAAGGTTAAAACCCTTCTTTTTATTTAGACAAAAAAGAGGAGATGATGGGAGATGTCATTCTGTATATGTTTCTCATACTGGTTAATAAATAAAGCACTGTTGGCCAATAGGAAAGGAAGATAGGAGGGACTAGGAGACAAGGAGGAAAGAGGAAGTAGGAAGTAAGGAGTCAAGATGGAGAGTGAGTCTGGAGAAAGCAGAATGCCGGCCAGCTCCCCAGTAAGAGAAATACATAGATCAGCAGAAATGGGTTAATAATTAAGGCAGAGCTAGCCGATAAGTACCTGGCCAAGATCATCATATAAAATACAGGGTCTCTGTGTGTTAACCTGTGGGGCTGGCCCGGTGAAGGGGGGACATGACTGGCGGCAGGAGGAAAAAAACCATACTCATTATACAGAAACATCAGTAGTGACTACAATTTAAGCCTGTGTATTATTTCATAACCTGAGTATTTATGTTTTCATGTAAGCAACCAGTAACATGTTCATTTAATAAATGTTTATTACCTGTACACTATGCTAAGAAAGCTCAGCAAAAACCAGTGAAGAAGTTGTTGCTTTCTAATGATGGATACTAAGTTGCAACTGGAAAGGGGAAGGAAGTATGCTAGACAAGGATAAATTACATCTCCAGAAATAAGTAGGAGATGGAAGGTAGTAGTAGTGGTGGGTAGGTAGAGCATTGCTAGCTACCAAGGTAATAATGAAAAAACTCTATAAAGGTTGGCATTGGATAAGAGCATGGTTTTGAAGTGTTTCCTTTTCAGTGAAAGAGCTTTCCTAATAGAGAAATGGCAAGTATTGTTAAGGAAGTATTTTCTTGGCAAATTAAAAGAAAATCAAGAAACCAGTATGACAAAGATGGGCACACCATGGGAGAAATTTGCAGTACTGTCACTACAGAACCATCAGTAAGACTATGGAGGAGCCTGCCTTTCATTAATACTTGTATTTAAATTATTCTTTTCTTGCCTATGTAGAGGAGGAATATATGCATGCATATATGTTTGTATGAGGGGTATATGCTTGTGTGTGGGGGGTATGTGTGTGTGTGTGTTTGTGTGTATTAAGGTGTATATCTGTGTATCATATGAGAGAACATGTATATGGTTGTATTCTTCCAGTCCATACCACTTGTATAGCCAAAGTTTGACCTTGTGTCTTTTCACTTCCTTAGTTTTTGAGACAGCAGATATTGAAGCTATATATTGTTGTTTTGGTGAGACCTACTGGCCAGGAGGCCTCTGGGATCTGTTTGTCTCGTCTCTCCCCCACCCTAGATCTGTGGTCACAAGTGAATGCCTTTACCCACTAAACCACTTCTCCATCCTCCATTTTAAATATTCTGCTTAATTGTTTGCTTGGCATAAATACATATGTTCATGTATTTCTATAAAGAGAAGATCTGTGTGAGTCCTTGCTTAGAATGCAGTCCATAATCCATATTTTAATATTCATGGGAGTAGTTTATTCAATGGTATAATATGAGATAATTAATAATCACTTGAAAACTTAAATTTAGAAAAGAATGACACGTCATAATCATTTACTTGAATTTTTGCTCTAAAACTTTTGATTTGCTCTTTCTTTATAGAGTTTTAAAACAAAAGACTGTTACTTTATCAAATGATGTTTGCTTAAGAAAAGCTGCATCTGTAAATTCTGGTTCATGAATTACAGCATTTCTTTGAGTTTTCTTCCAACCTATATGTCTAGGATTCTTTTTAGGATTCTGTTGGTTAGAACAGAAGGTCAATGAGAATAATACTATAGATTTGACACCTCTCTAGACATAATCACAGACTGGTCTCATGCACTATTTAGGATTCAAAAGAAAGCTGTTCTAATAGCTATTCATTGGGATGCTACATGCTGCCACAATTTTAAAAATTACAAAGATTGTACTGTTCCACTTCCTTACCAGTGTTCTTGCTCTCCTAAAACAAATCCTTATAAACATCCTAATGTTTCCCATATATTTGAATACTAGAATTCCAATAGTGTATAAGAAGTGACATGGAAACACTGATCAATAACATTATGTCCATTAGATCACTATTATAGGTATTTTACATTGCCTATACAAATATCCTATTAGGACACCAGCTTTTGTGTTTGCCTTTTCAGCACTCTTTGATTCTATCTCAATATTTTTACCTGGGCTGTTCATCCTTGTATACTTCAGAGTATTCTATGGTCTATTGTAGCCTTGACTTCACTTATGTTGTGACTGCTTTATTCTTACAGTGAATGTAATTTTGCTACCTTCTGTATTCACTAAAGTAAGCATTTCACTTGAGTGGATATTAATGAAACTTTAGATAAGCTCGATGAAAGAGAAAATAAATGTCACATAAGCAATTGAATGATAAGCTGTGAAGTTCCCATGGCACATAGTTTGGACACATGTCATAATCATGCTAAAATCTTGTGGTTAGCCTAGCCTTTAATGGTTGAGCCACCCTCCCTTCCTGGAGTCACTCTACAATGTTAAGTTGAAACTTGCTTTCAACAGTGGTGTTATTTTTAAAAAGAAAGGTCTGTAACATGAACAACTTAGGTGGTTTGCTCTATATGTTGACTTACAAAGCAAGCACAAAAGGTCATATAGAAAGGATACTCTCAGCATTTTATGGAGTGGACCTTTAAAGGTTAGTGCTTTATATATTGGAATTCCAGTCTTTGGTCATTCTCAAAAGAAAGAGAATCAGTCTGATGAAAACTACCCAGAAGTTAAGATGAAAGAAAGGGAGAATACAAAGGGCAAAGACTAGTGGGGACTCTTTTGCATAGATTTTAGATACATGGGAAGTGACTTCTCTAGTATAGGATGCTCTTATTCTAATGAATTGAATGAAAATGAATTTAGAGCTTACTATAATGGCAAGCTTGGGGGTTTTTTTGTTTTTTGTTTGTTTGTTTTGTTTTGTTTTGTATTATTTGGGAAACCAAAAATCTTTTGTTAATTTGAAAAGTATAAAAAGTTCTTAAGTTTCATTCTAGCCTTTACTATCTGTTGTTGATACCAAAGTATTGCCTTTATATCTTTGGTACTGTTGATCGATACCAAAAGCTGAACTTTCTGATGTATAAACTATAATAAATTTTAAACATAGTTCAAAGTGTTTATAAATTGTTTAGAATCCAAATGTAAGTTCCAGAAAATATCGGGAGTTCCTTCCTACAATGAATTTTACATGAATAAAATGCACAGTTGATCTCAGCATAGACAAGTATTCTCTAGATGAATCTCTTTTCAAAGTGACATTCTTTTCTTAGTGTCGTGGTTTACCTTTGTCCCGTAGTTCTGCCTAAGTATTTAATATTCCTTCCTTGCTAAGTTTAGCTTGAGAATGAGGACATTTGCAGGCCAAGGCCCTCAGATGAAATGGCCTAAAAGGTCTTCTTCACAAACACATAATGCAATCCAGTGCAAAGTAAAAATGTTCATGCTTACAACAAACAATGTTATTAGTGAAGAGACACCATGACCTGCGCCCAACTCATATAAAGAAAATATTTAATTAGTACTCTTACAGTTCAGAGGTTCAGTCCATTGTCATCATGGTGGGAAGCATGGCCATGTTCAAATAGACATGGTGCTAGAGCTGAGAGTGCTACATCTTGCAGGCAATAGAAATTTGACTGAGACACTGGATGGTATCCTAAATATAAGAAAACTCAAACCCCCCCCCATAATGCACACTTCCACCAAGACCATTCCCATTCCAATAAAGCTACATCTCCCTAATAGTGCCACTCCCTCTGAGATTATGGGGACCAATTACATTCAAACTACCACACTATGTTTAGAAGCATTGTTGCTTTAGGAATGTGTGTGTGTGTATGTGTGTGTGTGTGTGTGTGTGTGTGTGTGTGTGTGTAATTAATATGTATTTTATATGAGTACAGATTTGAAAGTTATGAGGTGATTTTCCTTTTCAAGCAGAAGTTCAAGACCTGAGCATATACCAGCTAAGTTACTACCATATGGAAACATCAAAAAGGAAAGATAGGCCATTAATTTTAAAGTTTCCATAACATTTAGCCAAGTTTCTGGAAATGATAATGCTGTTCCTGGAGTGTACACATACATCCCTCAATTCTAATAAGTGCTGCTTCCCTGGTGAGAAGCAGGAAACATTGATAGTATATCAGAGAGTAAACTGTAAATACTATTTATTCACTGACCTTAAGATGTTAAGTCTGCTGAGAAAGAAAAGAATAAATGTGTGAGAGTTTAGGAAGAAGTAAAGAGCTATGGTGTAACTTTGCAGATGGAATTGTCTTATAAAATGGTAGGCATTAATTAGTGATATTATGCAGTACAGACAACAGTATCACACAGCTTTATTCCAGTATTTGGGAGGCAGAGGCAGGCAGATCTCTGAGGTTTCAGGTCAGCCTGGTTTACAAAGCAAGTTCCAGGAAAGCCAAGACTATTACACAGGGAAATTCTGTATTGAAAAACTAAAATAGAACAAAACAAAAAGATTATGAGTACGCTGGATCCTAAAATGTAAAATAAGATCAAAAGAGCAACATTTAAGCAGGTATAAGTAAAACTTGGCCCTTCTACTAATCAAATATTTCCTGTTTGATAATCAAGACTTTGCTGTTATTTTAGAAGGCATTATGACCTCTCTATTTAATGATTTATTACAGCCCAAGGCCACATAGAAGAGATGACCATCATGGACAATCATTAATCCTCAGATATTTCTTATCACTGTGTGAAGAATTGTGCATATCACCTGGTGTCACAAGAACAAACTATTGAAGGGTGTGCAGTTAAAGTCAGTGAAGTTAAAAAGAATGACTTCCACAGTTCCTGGCATGTGGAACATACTTAGTAACTTACCGTAAGTATGCCAGTAGAACTCTATAAGCTTACAGGTGCTAAGCATAAAATGAGTAAATTGAATTGAATTTGAAAGAGAGGACTTAAAAACACAAACACAGAATTTTGAATGCTGCTACAAGCAATAAATTCAAATTCATTTATCTTTCAAAAACGAAAAGTAGTCTCAAATTTATTTCATAAAGTATCCCAGCCATCACTGTCTTTGATCAAAATGTTTACAAACTAAAAAAGATAAATTTTTACCTAGCATGTGCTCTATTCTACATAAGAGGAGGAATAGTACTTTCTTTTGTATTTGCTTCCCAGTTAAGGATTTGTGAATTTCACAAATCCATGACAAAATAAAGCAAACATCAGGGTTTACCATGTATGCACATGTGGAAGTAGCCATCTGTGTTCAAAGTAAGCAGAGTAAGTTATATTTGAATTCATCCACATCTAGCCAAGGTATACAACATAAAATAAGTGCTCATTAAGTATTTTTTGGTACTTTAAATGAACAAGAAAAAGTTCCATATGATTCCTGAATAAGACAACTCAAAAATTATAATAAATAAAATAATAAAAAAACTGTAAAATAAATTCAGCATATGGTGCTATTTAGAAAATATCACAAAAATTTTTATGGTGAACTTAAAAAAAATACTGTATCAATAAAATAGATTTTTTTAAGCTTTTCAAAACATAAATAACATGTTTATTTCCAAAAATGAAAGTGCAAACATCTGGCAGCAAGAGCCAGCTCTTGCCATTGGACATGATTCCTTATTTTAAGATGTATCCTCTGGTGTTGCCATGACTACTGGCCATGAAGTGAAACTGCTATGTAATACGTTCTGTCCCCCATAGTGAGTGTATCTGAAACCAGCAGTAAATTTCTAGTAATTAGAAGAGACAGCCCCAAAAGTAGTCTTGACAAAGTCTTCAACACTGTGTTAAAATCTTCTCCTGGGGTTTAGGCTACTGGTTGTTCATGTAAGGCACAATTAGTGTGGACAGGATAATTAAATATGGATATCTGTCCTAAGAGATACCCTTTGCCACATTTGAAACTGTCAAATTATTCGAAACAAAGAGAAAGAGGAAGCCCAAATCAACAGTAATTGGATGGACAGGAGACAAACCTGTGTATTTGGTAGAATTAAATGCAAATTCTCAGTGAGTGTCAAATCCACAGACCTCTCCTGGGTAATTCTCAGTAGCTGCAATGGGATGACAGGCAGCGTTCCCCAAAGAAGAAGAAGGATGCAGCAGGGTGTGTCTATAACTACAACACCTGATAATATGTTCTTTCATTACTGCTAGTGTGATAGACATTATTTTTACACAAGATACCAAGCTTTCTGTAAGTCATGTGTAGGAAAAATTTTAATCTTGCTTTAACAATCTTAGGTCCCTCTTAAGTGCATTCCTCTGGAAAGCAGATAGATGACTGCCTTTCCTGGTGTGAAACAATCTGTACAGAAAAAGAGAGATGCTGGCACTGTGGCTGTAGTCTGCTCTGTGCTGCCAGAGCCTTTTTGGTCATTAGCCAGAGCTAAGAACCACATATTTTCCATGGCTAGCTGTTTTCTGCTTCCAGAAATACTGCTGAGAGTTGCTGTTAGGACAATTCTTTTTAGTAGAGCTCCTACCTTCACTTAGAGTAGTGGGGTTCTCCACATTCCTAATGCTTTGACACTTTCATACAGCTACTCATGTTGTGGTGACCTCCATCCATAAAATTATTTTGTTGTTTCTTCATAACTGTAATTTTGTTACTTCTATGAATAGTAATGTAAATATCTGTGTTTTCCAGTTGTCTTAGGTGATCCCTGTGACAGGGCCATTCAGCTTCCTAAGTAGGCTAGACTACCTGGTTGAGAATGATTGAGTTTGATGATGGATGAACAATAACAACAAAAAAATACTCTTATTGCCTATCCTCATGCTCCATGGCGAGAAATGAATGGGATGTAATAACACAAAAAAAAAGAGATGAGAACATAAAATAAAATCATGCTGGACTTTTAAACTTAGAATTTTGATTTGGTATATTGAAAGTAACACATTCCCCATGGAGGGATAACTTCCTTAACTTAAAGACAGGAGAGAGAAGCCCTAGTCCCTACTTCACATGACCTGTCAGATCTACATGACCCCAACTGGATGGCATTCCCCTACATATGGAATTGGTGTGGGGAGGTGGGAGGAGAGTGTGGTTAGGATGCATGTGAGAGAGTAGAGAGGGTAAAAGGGAGGAAGGGAGGGAGAGGGGAACTGGGATCTACCATGTAAAACAATCAATTAAAAAAAAAAATGCTCTGACTCAAAAAATGTAAGTTCAGGACAAGTTACTGGGGGAAAGGATTTCTATTTTTGTCTCCACAGAAAATGAAAAGATGGGATTCCTTCCAAACTAATGTGCTTTGATCAAGCCAGACCACCTGAAACAGAGTACCAGGTGATCCTACATTCAAAACAGCTGGACAAAGCAGCCTTTGCAGACTGGCAGACAGCCAGGATTTCTGCATCTTCTTAGAGATCCCCCATGACAGCGCCCCTTCCAGCAGGAAGTAGTTTTGGAAAGAACGATGTCCAAATTCCCAAATATTGTCTATAAATGTTTGTTTTCATTTAAATGGACTTGGTTATAAAAATAAATAAATAAGTAAATAAATAATATCTAATCAAAGAAAAAAAAAGAAAGTAAACAAAGATAGACAGAGAGACAGACAGACAGATAGATATAGATACATGGATTTTAATCATGAAGAAAGCTTATTCACTCAGAAAGAGAGAGACAGAGACAGAGTCACACACAGAGAGAGAAGAGAGTGATAGAGGGGGGAGAGGAAGAGAGAGAGAGAGAGATGTTCTGGAAAGGTCCTTCTATACTGTCAGGGAAATAGTCTTCAGAGATGTGGCTTCTTTCTTTCTTTCTCTTTATCTTTTCTTTTCTTTTCTTTTCTTTTTTTTTTTTTTTTTGACATCCTCAGCCTGTAATAAACAAAACAGCCTCAAACACACAAAAATAAATATGTATATGTATATAGATACATAGATACATATCATTTAGTCTGATTTTTTTTTTTTTTAATGTGGCTTCTTTCTATGCCGCGGTCTAAAGCACACCTATACTGGTCTATACACAGGATTCTGGAATGTCAATGGAAGCTCTGGGAGAGATTTGCCTAACTGACAGCCCTGATTTGTTCCCTAGTTAAAGTGTACTGTGGAGTCTGCCCCAGCTGGAACTCATTTTGGAACAGTCCTCATTGTTTGCATAGGAACTGGTCAGCATGGGTGCAGTCCACTGCTCCTAGAACAGATGCCAGAGTCCCTCAGACCATCTCATCCTAATTCACACCATAGAAATGCATGTTTGACAACAGAAGGCATTGTATTGTGTCTAGCAGTTAAAAGGATTCTTTGCTTTCCACATGAGAAAAAGTCAATAATCTTTCTGTTGGGATTTCAGGGAACAGTCATATGTCACCCTCTGATAATGGTCCTGTTTAATTGTATGAGCCTTAGCTGAGACTACCTGGCACTGTGAGTATACAGAAACATTGTTAGAGTCCTCACACTTTCCATCCTCAATAGCTTGTCATTTGAATACCAATAATCAGAACCCTGAAATCATTGACCTGATTTCTGTAAGCAGGCAATAGGACCTGAATTTGTTTTCCTTTAGGCATGCCATTGCTTCCTGTTTATTCTGGGGTCTGTAAGAACATAAACCCTATGGAAGATTGAAATACAAAAAACTAAATCAGTGAAACAATTAAGAACATTCAGAGAAAAAGTATCAGCTGAAGATGAAACCACAGTGGAAGCTATGGAAGCTTTCAAAAATATAAAAAGCAAATTAAAGAAAACTCACATTGCCTTTAAGATAAAGAAACAAGGTGCTGCTACAGTGTGAAATGCCTAAACTTTCCTTGGAAATCTATTTTGCATTATCATATATGTTCAAAGTGTGTGTGTGTGTGTGTGTGTGTGTGTGTGTGTGTGTGTGGTTGTATGTCTACAACCATAAATAATTTGATACAAATTACTTTAGGTAAATTACCTTTATTGAACAAATTAGACATTACTGCTCCAGAAAAACTATGAAAAACAAATGATTGTAATCACTATGAAATAGGACATAATTGGATGAGTTACAGACAGAATAATATAAAACAGATTCCCATGTTCTGCCAAGGTAATAGATTGGGCATTAGGAAGAGACTTTCTTTATCCCAACACACAGGCATCATTATTTCCTTTGTGATATAAGGGTGCATTACTATTATTTAAGACTTCATATAAACTATTATTATTGTTAGAGAAAACCTCTTTCCCTCACTAACATTTCCCCATTTTTTCTAAATTGCTACTCTGGAGATTTAACAAACTCAACAAACTCTTCTCTGAATGAGGGTCCCTGTGAAAATTGTCCCTCTTCCCAAGAGCAGTCCAGCATGAATATCACAATTAAGTATTTGCTAAATTCAGTCCTAAACAGCTCACTTCTGTCCTTGGAATACAGGCACTAAAGTGATATATGCAAGCTCAGCATAAACTCACAACAGTAAGAGGGAAGGAACACATAAACTGGTCAGAAGGGTTTTTGACATAATCTAATTCCTATGCTTAAACCTCTCAAAGTTGAGAATTGGATTTGTTGTTGAACATAATGACTACAAATCTTTGAAATTCATCCTTTGAAATCTCAATTTGTTTTCTTCCTATTTTATTTCCCAATTAGAAACACTCCTGTTTTATACATCAGTCCCAGTTCCTTTTCCCTCCCAACCTCCCATACCCCATTAACCTCCTCCCTCACCTTTCCAATCCCTATTCTCACCCCTAGGAAATGAGGACCTTCCATTGGGGATCATGAAAGTTGGTCACATCACATTTATGGCCAGGGCAGAGAACCTCCCTTGCCTATTTAGGGCTGAGAGCTTACCCCTCGCTGGAGGAATGGGCTCCATTCCCCCATTCAATATTTGGGAATTTGGGCATCATTCTTTCCAAACTACTTCCTGATGGTAAGGGGAATAATGCTGGTTCCACTTTAATAGGCAGCATAGACTGCCTAGGCCTCCAACTGTCACTCGCATTCAAGAGACCTGGTTCTGTCCTATGCTGGTTCCCCAGCTATTAGTCTGTGATCCACATGATCTCCCACTGGCTCAGGTCAGCTGTTTTGTGGGTTTCTCCAGCATCGTCTTGACCCCTTTGTTCATCACTTCTCCATATTGGAATCCAGTAGTTCAGCTCAGTGCTTAACTGTGGACCTCTGCTACTGCATGAAGGCTCAAGGATGGTATGTAAGGTAGCCATCAACCTCATTATAGCAGAAGGAAATTTAAGTAAACCTCTCTACTATTGCTTAGATTCTTAGTTGTGGTCATTCTTGTGGATTTCTGGACATTTCCCTAGAACCAGATTTCTTTTTAATCCTAAATGTCACCCTCTATTAAGTTATCTCTTTTCTTGTTCTCCTCTATTCATCCAAGACTCCATCTTCCTAATATCTCATGTTCTCCTCATTCCTCCTCTTGTACCCTCTTTCTCCTCCCATACTCAAGGCTTGCCCCTCCTTGATGCTTCCAATTTGGACAGGAGCATGTGTTGCTTTATCTTTCTCCATGAGATTTGTATGTATCTTAGGGTCCTTCTTGTTTCTTAGCTTCTCTGGAGGTGGGGTGTGCATTGTAGGCTGTCAATCCTTTGCTCTATTTCTAATATTCATAAATGAGTGAGTGCATACCATGTTTGTGTTTTGGTGACTAGATTAATTCACTCAGGATGGTTTCTTGTAGTTCTATCCATTTGCCTGGTATTTCAAGATACCATTTTTTTCCCCACTGAGTAATACTTCATTGTGTAAATGTACCATACTTTCTCCCATCCCTTCTTCAGTTGAGGGGCATCTATGTTGGTTCCAGGTTCATGGCTATTACAAATGATGCTATCAACATAGTTGAACAGATGTCCTTGTTTGATGAATGTGCATCATTTGGGGATGCCCTAGGAAGTGGAACTGCTGGATCTTGCTGGTGGAGCTGGTACCCATTTTTCCTGACAAACCTCAATACTGATTTCCAAAGTGGCTGTATGAGTCTACAGTCCCACTAGCAGCGGAAAGTGTTCCCCTTTCTCCATATCCTCTCTAGCATAAACTGCCATTGATGTTTTGATTCTACCTATTTTGACATGTACAACATGGTATCTCAGAATTGTTTTGATTTGCATTTCCCTGATGGCTAAAGATGTTGAGTACTTTGTAAAGTATCTTTCAGACATTTCGATTCCTCTATTGAGAGTTCTCTACTTAGTTCTGTATCACTATTTTAACTGGGTAATTTTGTGTTTTGGTGACTAGTTTCTTAAGTTCTTTGTTTAATTTGGAGATTAGTCCTCTGTCAGATGTGAGGTTGGTGAAGATCTTTTCATATTCTGTGTGCTGCCATTTTTGTCTTGTTGACTGTGTCCTTTGCTTTAGAAGATTCTCCAGTTTCAGGAGGTCCCTATTTTATTAATTGTTGATCTCAATGTCTGTGCTACTGGTGTTCAGGAAGCTGTTTCCTGTAACAATCTGTTCAAGGGAGTACCTCCAACATTCTTTTCTAAGATGTTCAGTGTTGTCTGGTTTAGATTGAGGTCTTTGATCTATTTGGATTTAATTTTTGTATGTGGCGATAGATACAGATCTATCTGCAGTCTTCTACACAGCATCATCCAGTTATGCCAATGCCATTTGTTGAGATGCTTACTTTTTTTCCATTGTATGATTTTTAGCTTCTTTGTCAAACATCAGGTGATCGTAGGTATGTGCATTAATATCAGGGTTTTCCTTTGATTCCATTGGTCTACCCTCTTATTTTTTGTGCCAATACAAAGCTGTTTTCAGGACTAAAGCTCTATAACCGTGCTTGAAATCTGAGATGGTGATGCTTCTGGAAGTTCTGTTATTGTACAGGGTTGTTTGGCTAACCTGGGACTTTTGTTCGTCCATATAAGGTTGAGTATTATTCTTTCAAGAAGTCTTTGAAGAATCCTGCTGAGGATTGCATTGAATCTGTAGATTCCTTTTTGGCAAGATTGCCATTTTTACTATGTTTATCCTACCTATCCAAGAGCATGGGAGATTTTTC